>NC_090831.1:91181822-91481822 GCF_028021215.1 Eschrichtius robustus
TGCTCTCAAAGTTTCAGATTGGGGAAAGAGGCGAACATGGGATAGGAACTTTAATTACAGCCTGATGTAAGCAGAGAACTCTGTACAGTTAGGACGTATAAGTAGTTCAAAAATACCAGAAAAAAGTCCCAAGCTTTCAGGAAGCCTAAGAGAATACAGGGTTGGCAGAATTGAAAACATAAACTTCTTTTACATTTCCTCTTTCATGCTCAGTCTTTTTAATATCCCTAATTCTGACCGGTTGGCTGACCTGCCGACCAGCCTTTCTTCCTTGCTTCCTTGCTTCCCTCCCTCCCTCCCTCCCTCCCTGACCACACAGTTATTGTGAGCCTACAACATGCCAGGTATATTTCTAGGTGTTGAGGATACAATGGTAATGAAGTAAAAACAAAATCAACAGACTCGTGGAGCTCATATTTCAGTGGAGACAGTAATAAGTAAATAAATGTGTAATACAATGTCAGGTAGTGATAAGTCCTCCGAAGAAAAGTAAAGCAGAGTGAGGCATAAAGAGTGACTAGATTTAGGTGTGTGGAGGATGGTGAGAATAGGCTATTCTAGACGTAGGGGTCAGAGCAGAATCTCTGAGAAGATGTCAAAGAAAAATTGCACAGGACAGATTTAAACAGTCAAGAGAGACTTTATTCAAGACTATTGCAATAGAGGAAACAGAGTGAATTCTGCTGACACAAAAGGCAGTAGAATTTTTAAGCACTGGGGTGAGCTAGTGGAAAGTACTGGAGGATATTATGGGTAGGTGGTCAAGTGATTTGGCCATCTGTGTTTGCTAATTTTCCCTTATAAAAAGTAGGCTCCTGTCCACCCACAGAGACTGGAAGATAGTGGCGTTAGTGGCGCCACCTTCCATGATGATTACGTATCAAAGGGCTGGCTCCCAGGTCCTTGAGAAACACATTCTTCAGTTGTAAGACTGGCTAGAGGTTGGAAGATTTACACCTCAAATGGGACTGAGAAAGAATTTAACACTGGAAGTTTTCTAAAGTAAATGCTCAAAGAAAAGGGAGGTCAGGGGTCTATAGTCAGGAAGAAACCCATGTAAAGTTTAGTCAAGCTAAGGGGAATATTAAAGCCATCTTGGTCAAAGGTAACATTTGGGCAGAGACCTAGAGGGAGATGAGAGGGAGAGTCCTGAACGGACCTGAGCACAAGCACTGAGGCTGAGGCAAGAGCAAGGGCAAAGGCCACCACAGAACATCACGCTTGAAGTCAGAGGAGCAATTAAAACAGGCCTATAGGGCTCTAGTGGAGTGAGCAAGGAGGGAAATGGGCTGGAGCTGAGGCCAGAGAGCTGGGCTGAGACCAGACCATGGAAGTTTTTCAGGGAAGAAGTTTGGAATTTATTGTGAGGACCCTGGGAAGCCACTGGAGAATTTAAAGAAGAGAGTTTCATAATCTACATGTAAGAGGGCCTCTCAGGTTGCTGTATGCGAAATGAGTTTAGGGGCTGGAGGGCAGAAGCAGGGAGACTAGCTAGGAGGCCACTGCAATAATGTGAGCATGAATCTTGGACTAGGATGGTAACAGCGTCCTTAGGGAGGTTTGACATACATGAAGATGTATATTCTTTGCTTAAGAAATGGATAGAGATAAAAATAGGATGAAGGGAGGCTCAAAATTTTTGACCTGAGTGACTAGGTGAATATTGTTGCTACCGGGCGATGGAGAATCCTGGATAGAGAGCAGGTTTGGAGGCTTGTGAGGGATACAAAAGGAAGATTTCAATGCTGTATAAGTTAAAATTGAGGAGCCAAGAAAGTATGTCACCTCGACCATTGCTATATTACCCCGTAGCTCAAGAGCAATGTCAGAGATAGAAGGTATTATTTGGAAGGAATTATTTGGGAATCACTGGAGTGTAGCTAGTACTTAGAGCCAGGCCAGATTTCCTTCAGGGTATGACAGTGAGAAGAAAGAGAGAACATTTATTTTTCAAATTTACTCTTATCTGGCAAGGTTCTGTTTAGTGACTCATCCCAGCATTTTTTTTTTTAAATCCATTTGGATTAATAGCTACTCACTTTTGCTTTCAGTAAACGTTTCTTCTGATGCATCTAGGGTTGAATTGTAGACTAAGCAAGTGCTTGAAGGCAATAGCAAAGCAAGTGTCTTAGTCTGTTCAGGCTGCTATAACAAAGTACCATAGACTGAGTGGCTTAATAACAACAAAAATTTATTTCTTATAGTTCTGGAGGCTAGAAGTCTGAGATCAGAGTGCTGGCATGGTCAAGTTCTGCTGAGACCCCTTTTCCTGATTGCAGACTGCTGACCTCTTATTATATCCTCACATGGTGGAGAACAGAGAGAGGAAGCAAGCTCTCTTGTGACTTGTATATGGGCCCTAATCCCTTTCATGAGGTCTCAACCCTCATGACCTCTTCTAATCCTAATTACCTCCCAAAGGCCCCACCTCCTAATACCATCACATCAGAGGGTAGGGTTACAACATATGAATTTTGGGAGGAAACAAATAGTCTGTCCATAACAGCAAAGGTGCTGAATATGTTTTAAAGAATGCATTGATGTTTCAAAAATATATATGAAATAGGAATAATTGGACAAAGTAGCATTGTGTTTGGCTTTTACAACCTCATTTTACGATTTAGTATTTTTTAGAATATGCATATATTTGAGGTAGAAGACACGATAATTTTCAGTCTTAATACTGCCTTGGCCAGGCTCTGAACTTGGTACTGGCCTCTATAAAAAACAGATGTCAGCTCACTCTGTTCATTTTTTTCAAATGTGTTTTTGAATCCTCTTCTTAGCATTAAATAAAGAAAAAGTGACTATGCACAAATGAATAATGACATGTTGCATTAACTGGCAGTGCTTTTACTTCTTTATTAACTTTAATCAGTGGTAGATGAAACTCAAGGGATTTTAAAAGTCAAGTAAACCCAGATGAGTTTCACAAAGAGAAAATCTCCGGACAATACTCTATTATTTTGTCCTCAAATATTCTTTTTTATGTTTTTTTTTTTTACAGTTACTGACAAGTTGTTAAATACAGTGTCAGACAGAGATACTGAGTGCCCACTATGTGCCTGGCCTGGTTCTGAGTGCCAAGGTTATAGCTGTTGATAAAGTGGATAAAAGTGTTTGCTTTTATCGGAAGAAAACACAATAAATAAAAGGAAAAGTGAAATTTGTATGCTAAATGGTAGTACACGCTATGGATAAACATAAAACAAGGTTGATGGAATAGAGTGCTGGGTTGTGGGTGGGTTTGCAGTTGTCCGTAGGATGATCAGGGAAGGCTTCATGGAAGGGATATTTGAACAAAGGTGTAAAGGATGTAAGGGAACAGGTCATGTAGACATCCAAAAAAAGAGCATTGCAAGTTGAGGGAACAGTGATAGCAGGGATTTCAGGACTGAATCATGGATGGAATGTTTGAGGAACAGCAGGAGCCAAGTAAGGGAGAGGGAGAGCAGTAGGTAATGAGGTCAGAGAAATAGTGGGGACCAGATCATGTAGAGCTCTTAAGTCATTGTGGTGATTTGGCACTAAATTGATGGAAAACCACTGGAGGCTTTTAAGCAGAGGAGTAGCATGAGCTGACTCACACTTTGAAAGGATCATTCTGGCCGCCATGTAAAGAACCGATATTGGGGGCAGAGGGCAAGAGTGGAAGCAAGAAAAATTCTGGGAGGTTATTCCAATCATACAGGTGAAGTAATGATTAGCAATGACAGTATACCATGGGGTTAGCAGTGGAGGTAGTGAGGCTTGACCAGAAATATTTTAGAAGTACAGCTGGTAGGACTTGCTGAAGGATTGTATGTGGATCGTGAAAGGAGTCAAGGATGACCTCAAGGTTTTCAGCCTATAGAATTGGGAAAATGGCGTTACCATCTACTGAATGGCTGTAGGAAGAACAGGTTTGAAAATGAGGATCAGGAATTTGTTTCAGGACATTTTAAGTTTGATATGTCTACTAGAGGTCCAGGTGGAGTTATCAAGAAGGCAGTTAGATATGTGAGTCTGGAATTCAGGGTTGAGGTCTAGGGATATCTGTTTAGGATTCATCTACCTCTACCTGGTATGTAAATGAATGAGTGTAAGCAAACAAATTGTCTAAGGACCGAAGCCAGAGGTGCTTCCTCCATGTTTAGAGGTTGGAAAGATGAGGAGAAACCAACCAAGGAGAGTGGAAAGCAGTGATATAAGGAAGAAATTCAGCAGAGTGGTGTCCTGGAAACCAAGTGAAGGAAGCATTTGAAGGGAGTAATCAACTGTGTCCAATGATGCTGACAGGTCTGGAAATGAGGACTGACCATACACATTGCATTTAGCAACATGGAGGCCGTTGGTGACCTTGACCAAGCAGTTTCAGAGGAATGGTGGGCAGAAGCCTAGGTTTAAGAAGGAATTGGAGGAGAGGTTGTGTTGGCATCAGTGAATGTAGAGAACTCCTTTGAAGAATTTCGTTATAAAGGAGAGCAGACAAAGAGGTCTTGAGTAGAAGAATTGAAGTCAGTAGAGTTTTGTTTATTACTTTTTTTAGATTAGAGAAATGTATGTAATGGCTATGAAATGGTGGTCAATGAAAGACAGAAATCTTGGTGCTACAGGAGAGGGAGGGGAGAAGGGAGAATTGCTAGAGCCATGTCCTTGAGTAGTGGATTAGGCCTGGGATTATGCTCAAGCAGAGAAGATGCCCTTAGCTAGGACATGATACTGAGGGTCTCTCTCCCCCATCTTCCCCTCTTTCTACCTCTGAGCTTCATCCCGATCTCTCCTTCCCTCCCTCCTTCTCTATATTCCATGCCCACCCACCCCCACACACACCTTTTGTCAAAAAATAATGTAAGAAGTCCTACTGGCAATTTTAATCAATTAATTAATTAATTAAGATATGAAAAAATGGGAGGGAAAAAAAACCTATCATGAGCTTGGCTTCTTCAAGAGTAAATAAGAGTGAGGAACTTAGTATCTAAGATCCCTAAAAGTATTAAAATCCTATCAACTTGTAATATATTACTTTAACAACTTTATTAATAATGGAGTTAACTACTAATTCAAAGATGACCAATTTTTTGTAAGTTTGACTCAAGTATGTGAGGCTTAATCCATTAATTTTTTTATGTAGAACATGCTATTCATTTTCAAAATGTTTAGGGTAAATATTTCTGTTATACCATCATGGTATGGCTTACATATGATTTTTAAGAATGTTTAATAAGGAATAGCTTTACATGGGATTTAAAACTTTTTCTTCTCAACTCATTAATTTTTATAAATAAAATGAAGTATACAAAATAGTGATAACTACAAAACTGAACTATGCATAGAAAGTAACTACACATGGAACTTTTAAATAATCTCTTAAACATTTTTATTCCATTATCTTCTTTAACTCTCCAGGACAATGAAGCTAATGTGAATAATATTGGAATCGAAGTTCCTTTGCAAACGAGAGTGAATGTATGAATTGTTCATTATATGCTAAAGTCTAAAATAGATGAATTTTTATCATCCTTTAACTGTTCTAAGTGGTCCCTCTGGAGAGCTTTCTCTCTGTCTCTCTCTCTGGTCCATAATGAGCTGTGAATCCTATTATGTCTCTTAAAAGCTTTCACTTTCTATGAATTTTCTTACAAACTTAAGACTTCCTTAATTTACTACAATTACCAGCAAAAAAAATCAACTTCAGATTTTATTTGTAATAATTCAGCATTACCCCCACAGATTCTCAGACACACCTGATGTATGTGTGACCCTGATGGGTTCTCTACAGAATGACTGGACAGTCAGCAAGTCTTTGACTCTGCTAAGTACTCACAACACCCAGTACAATGAGACATATTGGTTCTTTCAAGCCTAAAGCCTGAAATACTTCAGCTATTTCTGTCAGCCCAACATATAAGTGCCAAATAGTGTGGTCATTCCAAGACTGGACTAGACATTGGGATTGGTTCTTAAAATGTGTTCTGTGTCATTTAATTATGTTGCGTGATCTCTCATTAAAAGCAAATCAAACCAAACCAAACAAAAAAACTGTCAAAATTATGTTTTGAGTCCAGCTGTCACTCTCTTTTTCCCCTTCAAAGCCAAACTCTCTCCCTGCACGCTCTGCTGAAACTGCTTTCCTCATCACTGATCTCTGAATTGCCAAATCCAGGGAGGACTCTTTTATCCTTTTCTCCCTTTCAACCTGGGCATTTAATTTTGTTGTTCCAAGCACATCTAACCAAACTCTTCTTCCCTTTGATCTCATGACATTATACTCTTAGTTTTATTCCCGTGTTTACTCCTCCTTTATTTTCAGGGTCCCCTAATACTGCCTTTCCTTTAATAGTGATATTTCTCAGAATTCTTCCTGACTTGTCAGAAGAGTGACCTTAGAAGTGCTGACTGCAGGTCAAATACATGAGAGCTAAAACTTTACTTCACTGGCATTTTAATATATCTAGAACTTTGGTTATAATAGGACAAACATAAAAATAATTGAGAAGGTAATAAAGCAATAACTAGATCAGAGGAAGCTCAACATGTGGTGTGGACAGAGTGTGGGTTACAGGCCCTAACATGATGTAAAAATAATAAAATACTTGACAGTCAGGGATTTGGACCATTGGATCCTCATCCCCTTAAATTTTGGAATTCATGATATAACAGCTATTAAATATTGTCCAGAGTATGTCCTCAGCTTGGTGAGTTGAGATGATAAATGTCTCTCTAATAGTAAGTCTTTTTCAACCCCAGAAATATATAGAATTAAGAACAGGAATGTTTAAGAAGTTCAAAAGCAATATATAATTGTTTTATGTTAGAGAGTCTGTAATATTTAGTATTTTATATTACTTATACTATTTTTAAAATTTTTTCATAGATAATTTTAGGCCAGTCTTAAAATTGCTATTCAAAATGGATAAATAGTTATTTTGACTTGTGATTTTAAGTTGAAATCTATGGCACAAATTGGGTTTGGGTCATTCACTACTCATTCTAAATATATTCTACAGTATTAAAAAATAGAAAGCTAAAACCTACATTTTCCAGACTCCCTTGCAGCTACAGTTCTATGTATAAATTAGATGCACTTGAATAAGACTTGGATTCATAACTGAATAACCTGGGGTTAAGGGGCATCCCTTATGGGGGCGGGGAGCAGATTGCAGCAGAAGCAGCATGGTTCTGGAGCCAGTAGCTGTAGAGGTAGCTTTCTGATTCAGCAGGTGGTAGCATCCTAATCTGGCATCTTCCTTATGGTGTGGCTTCCTTCGAGTTAACACTGGGCAACACCTTCCTGATTCTTCACCAACCACCTTCACCTGAAGCGGCAGCAACCTGTTTTTGCATTCTCCTGTGTCATTGAGCATGCTGTCCTCTGCATCTAGAAGGCTTTTTCTTTCTCTGCCTGAATCATATAAACTTGGCTTTCCAGACTCAGTCAGTGTATCGGCTTATCATGGAATATTTTCTTAACATCCCCCACCCTCACACCCTGCTGTCCTGGCTGTTAGGTCACCCGTCCACGTATTCTCTTTTATACCTTATTTATCTCCAACTTAGTGCCACACTCCATTATACTTCTGGTTTATTTGTCTATTTCTTCACCATATAGTAAGAGCCTCGTGGACATAAACACTGTTTTCACTATGAAACCCTAGCCCCAAGTATGATATCTGGCACATAGTAGGCGCTCAATGTATGAATGAATGAAATAATGAGTAAATGGATGTCTGAGTGCCAGTGAGGGGCTTCAAATGGCAATTTGGTCTTTCCATTAAAATAACTATTTCTAAACACATATATGAAAATATTTCCTAAAAGAGAAGTCTAATTACTCTGTAATTCAAATGGAGTAGCAATCTAATCCACTCTCATACAGAGCTTTCATAAATATCAGGCCCATGAAGCACCACTGAATTCCCTAATTCTTTCTTTTCCGATAAGAGCCCATTAGCTTAACTGAAAAGGGGCCTTGCCGCCAGGCTCTGTTTCGGGATGAGGCGAACACTTTACTACCAAATGTTTGAAAACGGCATAGGTAAGGTAAAATGATGAAGAATACTTGTTTCTTTAGTAGCTTTTACAAAGCAGGATTTACAAATCCTGTCTTGTTTGTTCAATTAGGACCAAAGGAGAAACAGAACATGGGCTCAGGTGGTTGGAAGAGTTTCTTAAAATGTTAGATTCAGATTATAGACATTTTAGAATTGCAGCACACTGATAAAAGGAGTTTTCATTCCTAGAACTTCTACAGGTGATTTAGGTAATGACTGTAGTTTTTTATACCAACACCATTGTCACAGGGGAAAGAGAAAAATGTAATACAAAGGAAAATTTGGTAGTTGTATCTGCTGATGACAATACCTGGTAAATTGAGTAAAACGGGATTTTAATATATGAATTAATTAAGCTTGTTTATGTCTTCCAAACATTTAACTGAACAGGTATAAACATAACTGGTAACCTTCTATTTTTTCTGATGAAATAGAATGTTTGTATGTGTCAAATGACAGAACATTCATGAAAAAAGCATGAAAGGGTTAAGATAATTTCATCCTGCTATCCCATCTATAAAGCCAGGTCAAGGAAACTTTTAACCTGATATAGTTCCTATGGTACAAGGAAAATCTCATTTGCAATTTAAAAAATCCTTTTCATTTTCTATGTTTCTCAACTGGCTGTTACTGGATATACATTTCGCATCAACAAAATAAGGGACCACAGCTTCTCATTCAGCATCCTCTAGTTATACTGTGAATCCTCTAACAGTGTTCTCATTGTGACTGGTGTACGTTGCTCCTAATATTGCTTTGGGGACCATTCATTCATTCAATAAATACATATTTTAGTGCCTATTCTGTACCTAGCCACTATCACAGGTACCGAGGAGTCAGTGGTGGAAAACCACAGACATAATACTAGCCTTTTTTGATTTATAGTTGGCAGCTGGAAAAAAAGGGATATGTAACATTAAAGAAAAGATAGTAATAAGTGCTATGGCAGAAATTAGCGGGGTAATGTAAGGAGGATTAACAGTAGACATGGTCCTTCATGAGCTCCCAGGTCATTCTTGCACACTGATGGGCCTCTCCAGGCTGCCCCACAAATTCCCTGTGATGTTGACAGAGTCCCCTTACCTCATGCTGGGCAGGCTTTTCTGGGAAGGTGAGCTCCTGGCCATCTTGCACCCTGCTTTCCAACACCTCATGTCCTCCAAATTCCCTTCCCTCTTAGAGGGCTTTACGATTATTGAAAGAATACTTAATACCCTAGTCAGAAGTATTTGCATTTGTATGACTTGAATTGTCTGGGCTTTCCTGAGAACATATGTGAATATTTACCTAACTATTATGAGACTGAAATAGTCACTATAGCAGTGTCGCTTAGGTAGAGAAAGTAGCTCTGCCCCCAAACAGTGAATATGCCACTTGTTTGATGTGGACAAAAATAAAGAACTAGGCAGATAATTTAGATTTGGGATGATTTACAGAACCCCATTAGCACCATTATATGGCCATTTAACTAAGTAACAGAATCATGGCAGTGTTCCAGGTTTATGTCAGGAAAATGGGTGCAAGTCTAGGTGCTGCTATTTACCATACATCCTGTATGACACTGTGCAAATTATGTTTCTGACATCTAGGTTCATCCCTGATCAACCCAAATAGAAATAGACGCTCTGCCTGACTCCAAATAGACTTTGAGGTTAAAATGGAAGTGTGCCTTAGAATTATACATTGATATTGTTTTTCCTTAAATATAGAATAAAATAATATTTGTGAGGGTCAACTCTATGTCAGGAATTACCCAGCGTAGGCAAAGCTGTCTTTATGTTGCTGATGAGACACTGAACAGAAGGTAAAAGATTTACCCACAGTCACATTGGTAATAAGTTTTACTTGAATGAAAAATGAAGTCATTTGATGCAATGTCCTATTCTCTTTCTCCTAAACCAAGCAGAAAAATTTACAATGTGAGTTGTACTATATATTTTTAGAAGATTGGTATTCAAATACCTATAGTCAGTGTCCTGTAACAAGTGGAGGAGAACCTCGGAATAGTTTGGTTCCTGCTCTTATCCCAAAATGGGTCTATTTTCACCTGATGCACACACTGTCCTCTTAAAATTTCTTTTCAATCAAGAGTTCTTAGATTAACATGAATGAGTGAATGAATGAATGAAAGCCCCTCATTTAGAGAGTCGTAAGTTGGCAAAATTATTTGTGAGCTAGCCAATGTTTTGCTCTCAGAAAGAAGGCTGCGTAGACTCCTATGATAATTTTCCAAAACATTTGAAAAATACTCAGACTTAGGAATGTTGGTTGGTTTATTCAGTATTGTCTCCAAGGAAACTCTCTCTCTCTCTTTTTTTTTTTTTTTTTTTTTTTGGTAGCCTGAGAATGACTGTGTAGGAGGGATCCTGTGAAAGGACCTGTTAAATTTTGTTAAATATTCATTTGCTCATTTTAGCATCTGGATAAAGACTTTTTACATTTTGGAAGATACCTTCCAAAAGAAACTTTAATTGACTTGGTGAACTATCTTTCTCCCAACAAGAGGGATTAGTAAACTGAGGCCATATATTTTCTTGTATTGCAAAAACATAAAAAATGCCATAAAGGGAAATCAAAGTAGTAAAGGATCAGTAGAACTGCTGAGATAGTTGTAATATTTTTTCAAACACTTTAGCATAGCAATATTGATTTTCTATACATATGTATGCAGAAATATACAGGTGTTTACAATCTCAGTATAGTTTGTAATGAATTTTAAAGGTGTTGCAAACAACAGCAGCAAACCATGAATGATTAGCATTCAAATCCAAGGTGGATAGAAGATATGATGAAACAGCAAATTATACTTTTTAATAAGTGCGTTGTTCTGCTGAAAGAGATTATTGTATTCACTGACAGCCAATTCTGTAGTGATGAATTATTTTTTAAAAACCTTTCCCTGTGATATTTTTGGTAAGCAGTTAACAAATAACTAATCAGCTAATTTCTATGTATGCAATTATAAATCTTTGCTTTAGTTATATTTCACACCAAGTAAACTGATAAATGTTTTTGATTGTATATGTACATTCCCTACCTTTTCTTTCATTTGAATTTTCCAAAATAGCATAATTTTTCCAATATGAAAGTCGAGCATAATTTGAAGAAATGGCAAGGTTGGGAGCAAAATCTTAGGTTTATACCTGATGTCCGTTTTAACAAGAAGCACTAATCAACATTTAGAATTCCACTGCTACCTCGTCTTCAAATAGTAGAGCATTTGCCATCGTCCCTCAAACTGTGAGTAATTCAAGGGGAAATTTCTCTTTATTTGGTACCTCTTTCAATCTTCAGGTCTTTAAAAATCAAGGAAAATTCTTTTATTTCCTGTACTTTCCTGTTTCTTCCCCAAAGTAGATTAAGCATAAGAGAAAACTAGCTTGTTTATTTTCAAAATGGAATCACTTAAAAGTTTACATGGTATTGAAGTTTTATGTTTTAAAATTTGTTACTTTCATTTTAATTGTTATAACCATCTCAGGGTTCCAGAGTATATTATCAATAACCATTATGGTTTTCTGATTAATCAATAGTTTTAGAGTTAATCACTCTTATAAGCTGTTTAGTTTTGTATAAAACATCTAATGACAAATGGGTGAAGTCAGAAATGATCTAGTTATGGAAATTTAAGGTACACAGGAAGGGTGCCCGCCAAATAAAACAGTCTCTTTCAAAGACCTGAAAGAGAAACTTTGGATATTTTATTTTTTGCTTTTGAGAGTTCTACAGTCAATAAGAAGTACCAAATGAAGTGTAGATATCCAGCTAGTGGGGTCAGGGCTGCGACTTCCCCAGATGCAGCAGGAGGAGGGAAGAGGCTCAGTAGAAAGGGTGGAAAGTTAGATAAAAGCTAAATGGTTTTACCTTAAAATTTTGCCTCCAGTTGCATGGAAATTTTAAATATAACTCCATAATCTTGACTGAATCATGCTGTCCTCTCACTCACATCAAGTTGTTTCAGCTTAATTTTTCAGAATACTTTCCTTGTAATGAATTTCCATTATTCACCGTTGGGTGATTTCTATCTTGAGTTAATAAGAGGACAACAGTATTCTGTTTTAATGAGACCTTTTTTGTCATGTACTTTTAAAAAATAATGGCTAACGTAAAACATGGATACTTGGAATAGTTGACAACTTCTGTCCTCATGTATTTTACCAGTACCTTTATGTTCATATATATTCACAACTTCCCTCTACCTGCAGAGGCAGTTCCTAGAACAAGGGCTATTCTGTAGCTTTAGTAAATCCATAGTCTACTGAGGAATAAGAAAAAATGAAAGGCAGAATTGTCTTTTGTTATCTGAACAACCTGTCCAATTTTCTCTCAATATTCTTTTACCCATTTTACTCATTATATGTCAGTAAATTATCACCCACACAAAAAGCGATGAGAAAGTACAAAAAGGGTTTTGCTTCAAAATATATTTAATTCTGTATAATTGTGCTTACCTTTGAAGATTAAGGTCTTATGTGAAGATTATTTATTTCTTGGGTAGTAAGGATTTCTTTTTTTTGGCCCTGCAGGAGGTAGTTCAAACTCATTATTCTGTGGATTGTTAGTCACTGGAAATATGTTGGACTAAAGTAGAAAATTAGAGTCTCTGACGTAGTGAGTTCCTCTCTTTTCTGGTCTGTGCACTCAGGAAGAGAGCTGCTTCCCTTGCTTCCCTTGCTTCCCTTTCTCCCCTGTGGAGTCCTTACTGGGATCTGGAACTGGAATGGAGATTCCACCTTCCTTCTTTCAATTGAATTAATAAGCCTTTCACTTTTGAGGAGGCTGTATAAGGTTGGTCTTTTTAAATAAGCTTTTACTGACAAGAGAATGCCTGAGGCCAGCTGATCACTAGACAATAGTAATGACTGCAGTTCAGATAATGATTTTTTTTTTTTTTTTTTGGTCTGTTTGGGACCATATCTTTCACAGTGTTAATGCAAAAATTTCACTGGACAAAGTTAAACAAGCAAGGAAGACTATTCTGGCTCTTGGAATTGGGCATAGAAGCTGAACTCAACTCCCCTGAAACAAATGATGTGAGTGTCTTTAAGCACTGGAGGACAGGAAGGAGGGGGATTGATGATGGGATGTGTCCCACACATTAAATATGCAAATGGTTTCCTTTATGATTAGATCATCAGTGTTAACTAATTGGTGCCCATCTAAATTAGGCTTCTATCCTCCCACAGAAACTGGGAAATAAGGGCACTATATTCTAGATGATTACATTTCAAAGAGTTGGCCCCAAGGTCTTAGAGAAAGTCATTCCTGGGTTATAGCAAGATTTTTTAAAGGGGCAGAGAAAGAATTGACAATGACAAGTCTTCTAAAGTAAATGCTCTAAGAACAGGACCGCCAGGGGCCTAGAGTTAGGAAGAAGCTTGTTTAAGTTTCATTAACCTGAGGGCCTTCTTGGTCGATAATAAACATAATTTCTGCTCAAACTGCACCAGCCATGAAGTCTCATCAGTTCTCAAACAACCAATTTAAATATCTGTACTCTTTTGGCGGAAGCTTGAACTGATATGTATCTCTGTTGGTCGGTCTATAAAATATTCTAAATAAGTGAATAGTGTAAGCTGAATGTTTTCAGAACATTTTAAAATTTATTGAAAACATTTTAAAGTACACTTTAAGTTCTTAAATTACACTCAATTTCATGTCACCATTTGTCTAGAAATTACAACTCTTTCCTATCCATTAAAACAAATCCCCTAACACCTCTACTAGATTTTTTACCACCTTAAGAGTAATTCTGTAATCTCTCATTTTTACTATTTTGGTTCCTCTAAATTAAAAATATAATATTGAGCCTGTGATTGTAATATAGCTGTTAATATATCATATATATAACTCAGATATTTTAAACTTAAAATATTAAGTATTTATAATTTGAAGAAGAGAGCAAGCGAGCAACTAGTCTGTTAGAAAATTTAAGTTTGTGTGTGGACAGAGGACAGAATAAGTATTGTTATTTTAACTATTATATTAATATTCTACTAGCGAGTGTGTCATTATTCATCAACACTTAGGACAAATATTACCCAGCAATAGCTGAGTTTGGTGTTACTCTTTGAGTGGAGCAAAGATTTTAGTATATATAACCTTCCTCTCACACTCTCTTTTAGTCCTTGGAAGCAGCTCTCAGTATGATACTCTGCCTAGCATTCAGTATAGTGGCATTTTCAGTATCTTGCCATAAAGAAAAGTTATTTGCATGTTTCATTTCAACAGAGTGAAATTCAGGTCCCTGTAGTCTTCTCTTCCCTAGTTATTTAAATATATCTTATTGCTCTTGGGGTTACTTAATACCTACAGTTGACCCTTGAACAACGTAGGGGTTAGGAACGCCGACCCTCTGTGCAGTTGAAAATCCTCATAAAACTTACAGCCAGCCCTTGGTATCTGAGTTTCCTCTATGTCCACAGTTCCACATCCACAGATTCAACCAACTGCAGATCATGTCATACTGTAGTATTTACAATTGAAAAACATTTACTATTGAATCCATGCCAGTTCAAATCCATGTTGTTCAAGGGTCAACCATATTTTTTTCCAATTTTCTTTTAGTGTGGTAAAATACATATAAAATTTACCATCTTAACCATTTTTAGGTGTACACTTCAGTGATATTAAATACATTAATAATGTTGTACTGCCATCACCACTATCCATCGTCAGAACACATTTTATCCTGAAAAACTGAAACTCTATGCCTAGTAAATAATAACTCCCCATTCCCGTCTCCTCCCAGCCCCTGGAAACCACCATTCTACTTTCTGTCTCTATGATTTTAAACACTTTAAGCGCCTCATAATAGTGGAATGAAAAAATACTTGTCTTTTTGTGGCTGGCTTATTTCACTTGGCAAAACGTTCACAAGATTCATCCATCTTGTAGCATACATCAGAAGTTTCTTCCTTCTTGAGGTTGAATAATATTCCATTGCATATATATATACACCATATTTCACTTACCCATCATCTGTAGGTGAACACTTGGTTTGCTTCCACATTTTGGCTATTATTATGAATATTGCTGCTATGAACATGGGTATACAACTGTCTCTTTGAGACCCAGATTTTAGTTCTTTTGGGCATATACCCAGAAGTGGGATTGCTAATATAGTGTATTTCTTTTTTTTTTTTTTTTTTTTTAGTTCATTAGTTCATGTCTTTTATTAACCAATATACAATCACTTGTCTTCTGGTTTGTTGAAACAATAAGTCAGACAACATTTGCCACAATAATGTCTGTCAAAGTGGCTGGCCATAAAATCTCCAGCACCACATTCATCTGAAGGGCACTCCCGACGAAGGCGACGGATTTTGCCATTCTCATCCACCTTATAGTATTTCGGGACAGCCAGCTTAACTTTCTTTCTCTTATGCTTGATCTTCTTGGGAGTGGTGTAAGACTTCTTCTTCCTTTTCTTAGCGCCACCACGAAGTCTCAACACAAGATGAAGAGTGGACTCCTTTTGAATGTTGTAGTCAGACAAAGTACGTCCATCTTCCAGTTGCTTGCCAGCAAAGATCAGTCTTTGCCGGTCGAGAGGAATTCCTTCCTTGTCCTGGATCTTGGCCTTTACGTTTTCCATTGTATCCGAGGGTTCGACCTCGAGAGTGATGGTCTTCCCCGTCAGGGTCTTCACGAAAATCTGCATATTGGCGGTGGTGCCACCGCAGATGGCGGATCCAAAAAGCTGTATTTCTATTTTTAATCATTGAGGAACAATCATGTTATTTTTCCACAGTGGCTATACTATTTTACATTTCCACCAACAGTGCACAGGGGTCCTAATTTCACCACATCCTTGCCCACATGTGTTATTTTCTGTTTGTTCATATAGTATATAGTAGCCATCCTAATGGGTGTGAGATGGTATTTCATTGCAGCTTTGATATTTCATTTCTCTAATGAGTAGTGATGTTGAGCATCTTTTCATGTGTTTATTGGACATTTGTATATCTTCATTGGAGAAATGTTTCTTCAAGTTTTTTATCCATTTTTGAATTTTTTTTTTTTTTGTTATTGAGTTTTAGTTCTCTCTATATATGATAAGGGATATTAATCTCTTGCCATGTATATGATTTGCAAATATTTTCTTCCATTCTGCAGGTTGCCTGGCACTCTGTTGATAGTGCCACTTGATGCACAAAATTTTTAAATTTTTGTTGTCCAATTTGTCTATTTTTTCTTCTGTTGCCTATCTCTTTAGTGTCATATCCAATAAATCACTGCCAAATCCAATGTTGCAAAGATTTTGTCCTATGTTTTCTTCAAAGAGTTTTAAAATTTTAACTCTTACATTTAAGTCTTTGATCCATTTTAAGTTAATTTTTGTATATGGTGTTAAGTAAGGGTCTAACTCATTCTTTTGCGTGTGGATATCAACTTTTCCCAGCACCATTTGTTGAAAAGGCTTTCCTTTCCCCATAGAATGGTCTTGGTCCCTTGAGATTACATATGAATTTTAGGATAAGTTTTTCTGCAAAAAATTTTATGGGAATTTTGATAGGGATTGCATTGAATCTGTAGATTACTTTGCATAGTATTGACATCACTTTGGGTAGTATTAATATTAAATCTTCTTATCTGTGAACATGGAATTTCTTTCCATTTATTTATGTCTTCTTTAATTACTTTCAGCAGTGTTTTGTAATTTTCACTGTAAAAGTCTTACTTGGTTAATTTCTAAATATTTAATTCTTTTCGAGGCCATTGTAAATGGAATTTCCTTAATTTCCTTTTCAATTGTTCATTGTTAGTATATAGAAATGCAACTGGTTTCTGTGTGTTGTATTTGTATCCTTCTACTTCGATGAATTCATTTATTAGTTTTAACATTTTTTCTGCTCAATATTTAGCGTTTTCTACATTTATGATAATGTCATCTGTGAATACAGATAATTTTACTTCTTCCTTTCTGATTTGAATGACTTTTTTTTCTTGCGTCTCTGGCTGGAACTTCCAGAACTTTTTTGAATAGAAACGACAAAAGTGGGCATCCTTGGCTCATTCCTAATCTTAGGGCAAAAGCTATCAGTCTTTCATCATTGAATACGATGATTGTTGCATGGTTTTCATGTGTGGTTTTTATTATGATGCGGTCATTTCTTTCTATTCCTAATTTGTTGATTTTTTTTTTTATCATGAAAGGATGTTGAATTTTGTCAAATTCTTTGTATCAGTTGAGATGATCTTGTGGTTTTTTCCCTTCATTCTGTTAATATGGTGTATTACATTGATTGAGTTTTGTAAATTGAATCATCCTTTCATTCCAGGAATAAATCCCACTTGGTGTATCATTCTTTTAATATGCTGCTGATTTCAGTTTCCTAGTACTTTATTGAGGATTTTTATATAAAAGTTCAAAAGGAATATTGGTCTATAATTTTATTTTCTACTAGTATCTTTGTCTGGTTTTGGTATTAGGGTAATGCTGGCCTCAAAGAATGAGTTAAAAACTATTTCTTCCTCTTCAATTTTTTGGAAAAGTATGAGAAGTACTGGTGTTAATTCTTCTTTAAATTTTTGGTAGAATTCACCAGTGAAACCATCAGGTCCAGGGCTTTTCTTTGTCAGGAAATGTATGATAACTGATTCATTCTCCTTATTAGTTGTAGATCTATTCAGGTATTCTATTTCTTTGTGATTTAGTCTAAATAGATTCTGTTTCTAGGAATTTGTCGGTTTAGTGTAAGTTATCCAATTTGCTGGCATAAAATTGTTCACAGTACTTGCTTAAAATCCTTTTTCTTTCTGTATAATTGGTAGTAATGTCTCCACTTTCATTTCTGATTTTAGTGATTTGAGTCTTCTCTCTGTTTTTTCTGAGTTCATTTAGCTAAAGTTCTGTCAGTTTTGTTTATCCAGTTCCCCGTAGTTCTTATAAGCAATTCCCAGCTTGAGCATATTCAAATTTTGAGTGTGTACTATGTGCCAAGAAATATACTAGACATTGGGTTTATATTTTTAAAAAATATTAAAAGATGTATAAACATATAAAATATTTTTAAAGTGTATATCACTTTTTTTGCTTTCAAAATGACCCAATGGGGAACAGTATTTTTATTTCTACTATATGGATGAGGAAACTAAGATACGGAGACGGTTGTCCAAGGTCACAAAGCGTGTGAGTGGCAAAATCAGTATTCAAATCCAGGCAACCACTCTCCAGAGCAACATACTTAACCACTATGCCAAACAAATAAGTACAAAAAATAAATCAATAATTTTCAATATTTGATAAATGCTATCAGGAAAAAAACAGAATGGTATAAGAGAGGAAACCGTATGAGTCTCCTTTAGAATGGGTAGTCATAGAAGGCCATTCTGAGTGAGGATGTACATTTTAGTTGAGGCCTAAAGCTTGAATAAGAACCATTAGCTGAATGCCTGGGGCCCTAGCAGTCCCTTACAGTAACTAATCAATCCAGCCGAACCCCTCCAGCCACCCACACTTGTCTTGCTCATGCCTGCTTTCATGCCTTTGCCTGCACCCTACTGCTCTTTCCTGTGTTGTCATTTTTTCCACCTAAGAATATTTTTTTGACTGAATATATTGCTTATTGCTTAATAAGAAATATATTCCTATTGCTCTAAACTCTTATGACATATAACAATTCATGTGCAAGTTGCCTGATAGTTCCTTGTCTTGTTTTATTGGTGGTTATGTTTATATTCAATAAGCCAAAAAAACCACTGGCCAGTTACATGGCCTCTCCCTTATTCTGAGGGGTTCATTAACTTTATAAGTCAGAGCATTTGATACATGATACACATCATGTGATCCATGACATGAATTTCACCATGAGGGCTACAGGTGCTATGACCAGGGCTGGACCCCTGAGCTGAGAGTGGTCAGTCTTGAGGCTGGCATATGAGGTAGTAACATGAGGAATCTCCCTCATTAGGGCATGCTTTCCTGATTGCTCACTATTTGAACCAACCTGTTTCTTTCTTTGGGGGAGTTTAAACAGAAAACATAGAAATAAAAGGAAGTCATAAATATTTGCCTAAAGACTCTAAGGAAAGGCAGGATAAATCTTTCTAAAAATATTTCTGTTCATCAGAGTTAGGGGAGACAGCTCAGGAAAAAACCAGACCTGAGGGAGGACAAAGACTTTCCATGTGATGTAACTGATCACTTATCCTATGTGACAATCATTTATCCTATGGAAGGAGCAACTCATGGAAAGAGTTAAGAGGACAGAAGGAAGAGTCCTTGTGCCCAGAATAATCACAACATTACGGCTAGGGGCCTGAGAAAGGAGGAGAACCTAAGGAAAGACAAACATGGTCTCTTGCTGAAATGGCATTTGCGGAACTGAGGCTTAGGAACTAGAGAATGGAAGGAAAGATGTGTGCATGTTGTACAGATCACGGCTTTGAAGGAAATAGAGATTAAATATCTAAGAAAGAATATGAGAAATTTTTTGTCTGGTCTGTATAAACCCAAAATGACAGTAAGGCTATTTGAGAGATGAAAGAACTGTAACATACAGAGTTTAGGTACTCATCACTAAGCCAGACCAAGCTCTCTCCATCAGATTCAATGCCTTGCTAACTTAGATGGCTAGAAAACATTTCTACTCAAGCTTAAGCTCTGTAACAAACATTTTTGTCTCTCACTATTTATGAGAAAGATCTGGGTTCTTGGAGTAGTCTTCATAGAATTTGAATGCTACTCTTTAAAAAAACATCTTACAAAAATTATCAACTCAAGAGATCTAAGAGAGAAGTGATTTTTCTTTCACTGAATATTTTCAAGCAGAATCTGTTGCTTGAAGGGATGCTATAGAGGTTATTCATTAAGCATTAGGTAGAAGTTGGATTAATTGACCTCTTTAATTCTTCCTATTGTTTAACTATGTTTGTTTGAAAAAAAATTAAAACAGAAAGGAAGTAAATCATTTTATTCTACATCAAAACTCTAACATATTAAAAATGGGTAGATTAAGACCCAGCCTTGTCCTGATACTTTATTTACAAATGATTAGAGAAAATATAACTGTACATTTTGTCCTGCTTTATTTCTCAAAATTAGTGAATTTTATTCCTTTGGAAAATTTTCCAAGTTGATTAAATTAAATCCATCTGTCAACCAATAATTTGGGGGCTTACTGAAAACCTTGGGTTTTTTGAAAGTGTTACTTCACAACCTCCTCAGGAGCTTCCAGGTATAATCTGAAAATGGCCCCTGGACACAGAGGGCAGGGAGAGACCAAAGAGGGAGACAGACCACTCCAGATTGGTGGCTGGCAGGTTTAACAAGCAAGGGAACTTACGAGGCTGCAAGACAAGTAGATCTCCACGCCAGCCCACCACAGTCTTAAAAGTTTATGTCGAGGCCTTAACCAGGTTCAGTCACATACCCAGTCCAGAGAGTTTCATCACCACCTCACTAGCTCAAGGCTCTATCCTGGGGGCAGCTCCTGGGCGCAGTAGGCAAGCAGAACATACATTCCAAAAACAGAGGAGGGGGTGAGGAGCTTCCAATTGCTGGGGTCCAGCTCACATCCAGGTCAAACCAGCAGTCACATCCTCTCGATGACCTCCAATAGGAAGTCAAACATTATTTAAGAATAATTTGCTAGATTAAATGTGCTATAAAAATTACAGAAAATAAAATGTATAACTTACAAAGCTCATTTTTTTTTACTTTAATGTTTGTGTTTTAATGTTTTATAGGAGCATTTGCATAGGATATGTACCTTCTTTCGTAAGAGAAAGCATGATACTGATACCTATTCTATAATTAAGTCATACTTTTAGAAAGTCTGTGAATCTACCTAATCTCTTTCATCTCTGTATTCTTAATAAGTGGAAAAAAAAATCATTGGCAAGACTTAATTAAAATATTCAAGCAGCATATAAGCTGGAAAAAAATTAAAACTGAAAAACATTGTTGATGAAATACAAAAATGCAATGCATAACACATTGATATATTAGAACTCCCACTGAATAAAAATGACTAGTGTAATTATGGGTAACACCTAAAGATAGTTAATTTTTGTTGGGGTAAAGAAAGGGATCGACAGTGAAACTAGAAAGATATTCATCTTGGTAGTTAAGATATTAAAATCATGTGTAACTATAATGCAAAGCTATTGAACATTATATGAGTTAGAGTTAAATAATACATTGGATACAGAATTTAGAAATTGCTTTCTATTATTCTCATTTTTTCTTTGTCTCATTCTCTCCCTCATTATATTATATACATGCATATAAAACACACACCACAAACACACATAGACAAACACATATACTTTGTGTGTACACACACATACACACACATAAATGAAGAACACAAATGTGTGTGTGTGTGTATGATAGTTAGTTAGCTATACACTTTCTACATTTTCCCAATTTTGGCAGAAGAAATTGAAGTGGCAATCTAGAAAACATATCATGCTTTGGAATTATGTAAAGGGCATTTATAGCCCAGGTAATAGAAGTGCTAGATTGCCTAGGGCCCAATATGTGAACTCATGCTGAAGGAGGAGAAGCGGTTGTTTGATGTGAAAGAGACAAGACATATGATGGAGAAGCTGCAACCTGAATTTGGGATTCTAGCAGGAATATGCACATCTTGTGTCCTGTGACTCTAGAACAGTTAAAATAATGTCTTTTCCACTATTTTAGCAGGGTAACCAAGTTTAGCGCCTTGAGGGAAAGCCTTCTGTTCACCCATAAAGATGCAAAAGTATTCTGTCAGCAATAAAAGTTTGTAAATTTGATACATATCTATGATATATTCAAAATTAAGGTAGAAGTATCCTTAAATCTACCTATGTAAGATTGGTTTTAAAATACCTAAAATGATTAACGGAAGTCCAGAATTGGTATTTTTGTTTGTTTGTTTTTGTAGAGTAGAATTTATTAAATGAATCAAATTTGTGAGGCAAAATAGCTAGGACAACTTCCCAATTCTCTAGAGGGAGGAATAGAATTGAAAACCAAAAGAGATTCTGAAATTTCTCTACCTGGAAATCTTTTAGGAAATCACATTGCCAATCCCTTTAAGAAAGTCTTAACTATAAGGCGGAAGGAGAGAAATTCAGGTCAGGGATTGATATTCATCCTTATAAAGCCTGTGGCTAACAGGAATTACTTTCTTTCCCCTTCCCACTCCCAGCTTTAGTGAGATATAATTGACAAAATAAAAAATGTATATTTGAGTTTTACAATTTGATGCTTTGATTTACATATACATTGTAAAATAACCACAATTAAGCTAATTAACATATCCATCACCCAACATAGGTACCAATTTCTTCCTTCTTTCTCCCCTCCCTCCATGCCTCCCTCCCTCCCTTGCTTTCTTCCTTCCTTCTTTTTTTGTGGTTATAAGAACGCTTAAGATCTACCCTTTTAGCAAATTTCAATGATACCGTACTGTATTGTTAACTATAGTCACATTGCTATATATTAGATCTCCAGACTTTTTCATCTTGCATAACTGAAACTTTGTCGAAAGGCCAGGATTTGGAATGCCTAAAGGTAGCAGGATTTCAGCTAACCGATTTTAGTGAGACTTGAGGTATTATAATCTCACTTGCATAGTATCCTCCCAATCCACGTGGGCATTGGCACGAGATAGTCTTACTTTGTGAGGATTAGGTCAGAGAATGCAAATGAAGCTCTTAAGTGCAATGAATGTCAGGCACATAGTGAATTCGGTAATAAATGTTTGCTATGGACGGGGTGGTGACAGTGATGATAAAGATAATAGTGATGTTGTCACACACAAGGGGAGGTTCTACCAACCAAGGGACTAAGGTGCTAATGCATTGCATTGCTGTCCTCTACTTTATCAGGACAGAATTCCCATGTGGACCAAACTGCTGTGTAATTTTCGTATGGCCTAAATGATAACTGCTCACCTTCACGTGAGCGAGTTATTGTCAAATGTCCTGGAAGAGCAAGATCAAATATATTTGGGAGAAATGGGACAAAATTTTCTGTTGGGTAATAACCCTCCTTCTAAGTTTGCCAGCTTTGACCTTTCCACACTTTAAGCATTATGCCCCATTAAAGCATTTTTTATCTCTCATTTTAGGATAGTCCTTTAAACACCTAATCAAATCCCCTTTTCTCGGTTTTTAAGTCACTTTTTTATTCTCTTTGCAGAATCCCTGAGAATTGCTGGACAACCTACTTGATCAAATAGTATTTCCAGTACTTGTAGTTGCTCATGAGGTGAGCCCTTGGCAATCTATTCAGGATAAATAACTTCTTTCCCTCTAATGTTTCCGTACAGATTTTTATTTCATAAAAAAAAATCCTTTTGATCAATTTTTGTGGTTTTTCTCCTTGATCTCTAAATACTTTTCTTAAAAATGGTCTTCCCATTAGGTCTTTTATCTATAGCATCCAACATAATGCCATGCACGTAGTGATGTTCCATAGATGACAGTTGAGGGAAAGTAGGCAGAAAAGAATAAAGGAGGGAAGGAAGAAAGGCGACAGCAGGGTATAAGTGTTTGCTTGTGTTGTGTAGCTTAAAGGATTCTGAGAAGGACCGCTTTTAAAATACATCTTCTCTAAAATATCTGAAATTTCGTCACTAAAATTTGTTTCTGAATATTGTATGTTGGTCTTTTCACATACACCTAGAATGAGTCCTTAACACCTTAGTGAGAATTAGTTCAGGGGGATATTTTGTTTTTCCTCTTATAGGAAAGACTATAATAGTGTCAGAATACCTGTTTGTAGAATGACTATGATCTTGATGTCATTTATAAATATGGGAATTATGTCAACATAAAGGTGAAGTTAGGTTGGTTCATATGTGACCAATTCTAGGCAAAGAGCTGGTGTGGCAATAATTAGAAACTTCTGCAGTAAAAGAAAAATCCATTAGCTTGGATATCACACAGATAGGAGTCCTTTTGGCTATATTTTAAGACAATGGAAAATGAGCTCTTACACTGGGGATTCCTCTCCAGAAAGCTGAACCCCTACTTTAACCAGCTTTCCCCTCTGGGCAGTTTGTTCATTCTCCTGTCCAGAGCACCACTTCCATTTGCATTGTCTCTGCACCTGTAGGCCAGCATTTCTGCTTTATTGTCTTGTGTGAATTTTTAATGTCCTTGAAGCAGTCTCCAAACATGCTCAGAGCCTGCCTAGCTGTCCAAGTTATCTCTGGAGGTACCAATTATGGTTTTGGTTAGAGCCTCTGGTTACCAAGTAGATTAAAATTTGAATGATCTCCCAACACTATTTTTCCTACCAACCCTGTTACTTTAGTATGATTTTGAAAACCATGAATTTTGGGGGAAATACATATATTGGACTACAGTAGAAATTGTATTAAACATTACCAAGGTGTTAGTAGGGGACTCTGGGTTGTTGTTTGGAGGAGAATAAAGAGAAGGAAAAGGCACTGAAGTTAGAGACACACATAAAGCAGGCCTTCTCAAATTTTAAATGCATTGGAATCAGCCCAGGATCTTGTTAAAATGCAGATTCTGATTCAGTATGTCTGAGTAGGATCCTAGATCTTGCCTTTCTAACAAGCTCCAGGTGATTCTTGCTGCTGGTCTGGGGATGACAATTTAAGTAGCAAGAGTCTGAAGGACAGATAGCAATTTGAATAGGCACCATCTAGCACCGGGCCAGTATGGAGCATATATATTTTTTCAGGTTTTGATGTGTTTTCCTGACTCACAGACAAACCAGGATCATTACTAAAAGCTTCAGTTTGAAACTAATCAAGAGTAAAAAAAAAAAAAAAAAAAAAAAAAAAGTTTGACCAACATCCATGTTCCTTTTATTTTTCTCAAACATGCACTTAGAAAGCTAGGTTTATCAACTGGTTGTTAAAATATTAATACTCAGAAAGAGGTTCTTTCTTTTATCTTGTTTTAGAAACAGCTTAAGTTATAACCTCCAACTGTCTCCTGGGCTAATGAAAGAGGCAGGAAAGATAACCAGGTCCAATCACTTTTATTGACTAAACAAAGTGAGTTCCCTGCATTACTTTTAGTTCTTGACATTTCACTTTTACTTGTCTGGATTCACAATAACTGTGATGTGATTTCAATGACCTTCAGTGCTACTAAAGGATGCCAGGGTATATTATAAGTTTGGGCTAGCATTTCAAAAATAAATAGGGCCTATAGAAGCTTAAAAATAAATTTCTTCTGTAAATTAACAATTTTGAAACCATATAAAATGTAGATAGATAATGCTTAGATATACGATTACAGTGAAAAAGATCTACTCTTGACAAAAGACAAAATAATAATCATTTTTAAAAAAGGTTTTTAGTTATCATGTGTTGTGTTGCTTTACATATGCTCTCTTACCCAGCTCTCACGAAAATGTGTCAGATGTTATTAACCTCATTTCACAGAGGAAGGAACCACGGCTTGGAGAAGGGAACTAATTTAATGTCACACAACTAGTGAGTGACATGCCAAGATTCAAACCTAGCTTTGCTTGGGTCCAAAATTCATGTTCTTAATCACTAAGCTCTCAATCCATTTGGAGCCACTAAAATTTAGGTAGACATTATGTCCGATTTATATGTTATGACAAACAAAAAGCATGAAATTCTCTTTGGCATGGGTCCCTTCCTCTCTGGCAGTTACCAAAAGTCATTTTTGGAAATAAGTGGTGTGTAAATTTTAAATAAATAAAAATTTAAAATGTCCTCTACTCATCTCAAAGACTTTCTAAGTACATTCTGTTTTTTTGAGGAGTGAGTGCCATTAGCCCATGAACCCCTGTGTCCTTGAGGGGGTCTCTGTTCTGTTGACTGTTGAAAAGCACCTGAAGAAATAAGATTCCCAGGGTTTGTAATAGCTGGTACTATAGTTGGTTCTTCTGCAGTCTTTCTTTGATTTGATTTGTAAATTAAACCATACTATAAGTATGATGTGGAGGTTATGTTGGTTCATGCACAATTATGTGCAGCCTGTTACTGTTTTGAAGCAATCAGTGGCAAGCTTCTCAAAATTAAAAAGACCACTTTTGCAATACATAAAGAGCTTAAAAAAAAAAAAAAGGCAGAAAATCTCCAAAGTGCCTTCCTTTAGAGCAAAAAGTAGCTGTTTATTTGCTTCAAGAATTGCTAGGCTTTCCACTATGTTCAGCTGTCTGGGGAAATGCAGATGTGGAGACATTTCACCATGAATTAAAATAATGTAGTAAAAAAAGAATTCTGATGAAAAATCTTTATCAGCAGTGTATGCCTTCTAGGATCTATATCTGGAAGAAGGAAGCACAGGTAAAACATTGCAAAGAGTTTTCTGACAGTGATGCTAGTAGAGATTTAACTTTACTAGGATCCTTTATTAGGGGTATAATTGTTTATGTTAGTGCTCTGGTCACAAAGTTCCAATATAGACCCAGTTCTATTTTTCCCCGAGTCTTGTTACTTTTAATGCTCAACTTTGCAAAATGTGAGATTGTTCAAGACAAGCCTGTATTATATGAAGCTAGGTTGAAGCAAAGAATGAACAGTTCTCACAAGTGCATCATTTTTCTTTCTCTAGTAGGTACCTGAAAAAAAATTTTTAAACACATTTATTGGAGTATAATTGCTTTACAATGGTGTGTTAGTTTCTGCTTTATAACAAAGTGAATCAGCTATACATATACATATATCCCCATATCTCCTCCCTCTTGGGTCTCCCTCACACCCTCCCTATCCCACCCCTCTAGGTGGTCACAAAGCACCAAGCTGATCTCCCTGTGCTAGGCGGCTGCTTCCCACTAGCTAGCTATTTTACATTTGGTAGTGTATATGTGTCCATGCCACTCTCTCACTTCGTCCCAACTTACCCTTCCCCCTCCCTGTGTGCTCAATCCATTCTCTACATCTGCATCTTTATATCTGTCCTGTCCCTAGGTTCTTCAGAACCTTTTGTTTTTTTTTTTTTTAGATTCCATATATATGTGTAAGCATACGGTATGTGTTTTCCTCTTTCTGACTTATTTCGCTTTGTATGACAGTCTCTAGGTCCATCTACCTCACTACAAATAACTCAATTTCATTTCTTTATATGGCTGAATAATATTCCATTGTATATATGTGCCACATCTTCTTTATCAATTCACCTGACGATGGACACTAGGGTTGCTTCCATGTCCTGGCTATTGTAAATAGAGCTTCAATAAACATTGTGGTACATGACTCTTTTTGAATTACGGTTTTCTCAGGGTATATGCCCAGTAGTGGGATTGCTGGGTCGTATGGTAGTTCTGTTTGTAGTTTTTTAAGGAACCTCCATACTGTTCTCCATAGTGGCTGTATCAATTTACGTTCCCACCAACAGTGCAAGAGGGTTCCCTTTTCTCCACATCCTCTCCAGCATTTATTGTTTGTAGATTTTTGATGATGGCCATTCTGACTGGTGTGAGGTGATACCTCATTGTAGATTTGATTTGCATTTCTCTAATGATTAGTGATATTGAACATACTTTCATGTGTCTGTTGGCAATCTGTATATCTTCTTTGGAGAACTGTCTATTTAGGTCTTCTGCCCATTTTTGGATTGGGTTGTTTGTTTTTTTGATATTGAGCTGCATGAGCTGCTTGTAAATTTTGGAGATTGATCCTTTGACAGTTACTTCATTTGCAAACATTTTCTCCCATTTTGAGGGTTGTCTTTTCATCTTGTTTGTCGTTTCCTTTGCTGTGCAAAAGCTTTGAAGTTTCATTAGGTACCATTTGTTTAGTTTTGTTTTTATTTCCATTTCTCTAGGAGGTGGTTCAAAAAGGATCTTGCTGTGATTTATGTCATAGAGTGTTCTGCCTATGTTTTCCTCTAAGAGATTTATAGTGTCTGGCCTTACATTTAGGTCTTTAATCCATTTTGAGTTTATTTTTGTGTATGGTGTTAGGGAGTGTTCTAATTTCATTCTTTTACATATAGCTGTCCAGTTTTCCCAGCACCACTTATTGAAGAGGCTGTCTTTTCTCCATTGCATATTCTTGCCTCCTTCGTCAAAGATAAGGTGACCATATGTGTGTGGGTTTCTCTCTGGGCTTTCTATCCTGTTCCATTGATCTATATTTCTGTTTTTGTGCCAGTACCATACTGTCTTGATTACTGTAGCTTTGTAGTATAGTCTGAAGTCAGGGAGCCTGATTCCTCCAGCTCCGTTTTTCTTTCTCAAGATTGCTTTGGCTATTCAGGGTCATTTTTGTTCCATACAAATTGTGAAATTTTTTGTTCTAGTCCTCTGAAAAATGCCATTGGTAGTTTGATAGGGACTGCATTGAATCTATAGATTGCTTTGGGTAGTATAGTCATTTTCACAGTGTTGATTCTTCCAATCCAAGAACGTGGTATATCTCTCTATCTGTTTGTATCATCTTTAATTTCTTTCATCAGTGTCTTATTCTTTTCTTCATACAGGTCTTTGGTCTCCTTAGGTAGGTTTATTCCTAGGTATTTTAATCTTTTTGTTGCAGTGGTAAATGGGAGTGTTTTCTTAATTTCTCTTTCAGATTTTTCATCATCAGTGTATAGGAATGCAAGAGATTTCTGTGCATTAATTTTGTATCCTGCTACTCTACCAAATTCATTGATTAGCTCTAGTAGTTTTCTGGTAGCTTCTTTAGTATTCTCTATGTATAGTATCATGTCATCTGCAAACAGTGACAGTTTTACTTCTCCTTTTCTGATTTGGATTCCTTTTATTTCTTTTCCTTCTCTGATTGCTGTGGCTAGAACTTCCAAAACGATGTTGAATAATGATGGTGAGAGTGGACATCCTTGTCTTGTTCCTGATCTTAGAGGAAATGTTTACAGTTTTTCACCATTGAGAACGAGGTTGGCTGTGGGTTTGTCATATATGGCCTTTATTATGTCGAGGTAAGTTCCCTCTATGCCTAGTTTCTGGAGGGTTTTTATCATAAATGGTGTTGAATCTTGTCAAAAGCTTTTTCTGCATCTATTGAGATGATCATATGGTTTTTCTCCTTCAGTTTGTTAATGTGGTGTGTCACATTGATTGATTTGCGTATATTGAAGAATCCTTGCATTCCTGGGATAAACCCCACTTGAGCATGGTGTATGATCCTTTTAATGTGCTGTTGGATTCTGTTTGCTAGTATTTTGTTGAGGATTTTTACATCTACGTTCATCAGTGATATTGGCCTGTAGTTTTCTTTCTTTGTGACATCTTTGTCTGGTTTTGGTATCAGGGTGATGGTGGCCTCGTGGAATGAGTTTGGGAGTGTTCCTCCCACTGCTATATTTTGTAAGAGTTTGAGAAGGATTGGTGTTAGCTCGTCTCTAAATGTTTGATAGAATTCACTTGTGAAGCCATCTGGTCCTGGGCTTTACTTTGTTGGAAGATTTTTAATCACAGTTTCAATTTCAGTGCTTGTGATTGGTCTGTTTATATTTTCTATTTCTTCCTGGTTCAGTCTCGGTAGGTTGTGCATTTCTAAGAATTTGTCCATTTCTTCCAGGTTGTCCATTTTATTAGCATATACTTGCTTATCATGATCCTTTGTATTTCTGTAGTGTCAGTTGTTACTTTTCCTTTTTCATTTCTAATTGTATTGATTTGAGTCTTCTCCCTTTTTTTCTTGATGCGTCTGGCTAATGGTTTATCAATTTTTGTTTATCTTCTCAAAGAATCAGCTTTTAGTTTTATTGATCTTTGCTATTGTTTCCTTCATTGCTTTTTCATTTACTTCTGATCTGATCTTTATGATTTCTTTCCTTCTGGTAACTTTGGGGTTTCCTTGTTCTTTCTCTAATTGCTTTAGGTGTAAGGTTAGGTTGTTTATTTGAGATTTTTCTTGTTTCTTGAGGTAGGATTGTATTGCTATAAACTTCCTTCTTAGAACTGTTTTTGCTGCATCCCATAGGTTTTAGTTCGTTGTGCTTTCATTGTCATTTGTTTCTAGGTATTTTTTGATTTCCTGTTTGATTTCTTCAGTGATCTCTTGGTTATTTAGTACTGTATTGTTTAGCCTCCATGTGTTTGTATTTTTTACAGATTTTTTCCTGTAATCAATATCTAGTCTCATAGTGTTGTGGTCGGAAAAGATACTTGATATGATTTCAGTATTCTTAAGTTTACCAAGGCTTGATTTTTGACCCAAGATGTGATCTATCATGGAGAATGTTCCATGAGCACTTGAGGAGAAAGTGTATTCTTTTTGTTTGGGCTGGAATGTCCTAGAAATATCAATTAAGTCCATCTTGTTTAATGTATCATTTAAAGCTTGTGTTTCCTCATTTATTTTCATTTTGGATGATCTGTCCATTGGTGAAAGTGGGGTGTTAAAGTCCCCTACTATTATTGTGTTAATGTCGATTTCCCCTTTTATGGTTGTTAGCATTTTCTTTGTGTATTGAGGTGCTCCTATGTTGGGTGCATAAATATTTACAGTTGTTATATCTTCCTCCTGAATTGATTCCTTGATCATTATGTCATGTCCTTCTTTGTCTCTTGTAATAGGCTCTGTTTTAAAGTCAATTTGGTGTGATATGAGAATTGCTACTCCAGCTTTCTTTTGATATCCATTTGTATGGAATATCTTTTTCCATCCCCTCACTTTCAGTATGTATGTGTCCCTAGGTCTGAAGTGGGTCTCCTGTAGGTAGCATATATATGGGTCTTGTTTTTATATCCATTCAGCCGGTCTATATCTTTTGGTTGGAGCATTTAATCCATTTTCATTTAAAGTAATTATCCAAATGTATGTTCCTATTACCATTTTCTTAATTGTTTTGGGTTTGTTATTGTAGGTCTTTTCCTTCTCTTCTGCTTCCTTCCTAGAGAAGTTCCCTTAGCATTTGTTGTAAAGCTGGTTTGGTGGTGCTGAATTCTCTTAGTTTTTGCTTGTCTGTAAAGGTTTTAATTTCTCCGTCACATCTGAATGAGATGCTTGCTGTGTAGAGTAATCTTGGTTGTAGGTTTTTCCCTTTCATCACTTTATATATGTCCTGCCACTCCCTTCTGGCTTTAAGAGTTTCTGCTGAGAGATTAGCTGTTAACCTTATGGGGATTCCCTTGTATGTTATTTGTTGTTTTTCCCTTGCTGCTTTTAATATTTTTTCTGTGTATTTAATTTTTGATAGTTTGATTAATGTGTCTTGCCATGTTTCTCCTTGGATTCATCCTGTATGGGACTCTCTGTGCTTCCTGGACTTGATTGACTATTTCCTTTCCCATATTAGGGATGTGTGCAACTATTATCTCTTGAAATATTTTCTCAGACCCTTTCTTTTTCTCTTCTTCTTCTGGGACCCCTATAATTCGAATGTTGGTGCATTTAATGTTGTCCAAGAGGTTTCTGAGTCTGTCCTCAATTCTTTTCATTCTTTTTCCTTTATTCTGCTCTGCAGTACTTATTTCCACTCTTTTATCTTCCAGGTCACTTATCCGTTCTTTGGCCTCACTTATTCTGCTATTGATTCCTTCTAGAGAATTTTTAATTTCATTTATTGTGTTCATCATTGTTTGTTTGCTCTGTAGTTCTTCTAGGTCCTTGTTAAGTATTTCTTGTATTTTCTCCATTCTTTTTCCAAGATTTTGGATCATCTTTACTATCATTACTCTGAATTTTTTTTCGGGTAGACCGCCTATTTCCTCTTCATTTGTTTGGTCTGGTGGGTTTTTACCTTGCTCCTTCATCTGCTGTGTATTTCTCTGTCTAGTAATTTTGCTTAACTTATTGTGTTTGGGATCTCCTTTTCACAGGCTGCAGGTTCGTAGTTCCTGTTATTTTGGTGTCTGCCGCCAGTGGCTAAGGTTGGTTCAGTGTGTTGTGCAGGCTTCTTGCTGGAGGGGACTAGTGACTGTGTTCTGGTGGATGAGGCTGAATCTTGTCTTTCTGGTGGGCACAGGACAGGGTCCAGTGGTATGTTTTGGGGTGTCTGTGATCTTATTGTGATTTTAGGCAGCCTCTCTGCTAATGGGTGGGTTTGTGTTCCTGTCTTGCTAGTTGTTTGGCATAGGGTGTCCAGCACTGTAGCTTGCTGGTGATTGAGTGGAGCTGGGTCTTAGCATTGTGATGGAGATCTCTGAGAGAGCTTTCCCCGTTTGATATTACGTGGAGCCGGCAGGTCTCTGGTGCACCAATGTCCTGAACTTGGCTCTCCCATCTCAGAGGCACAAGCCTGACACCCGGCCGGAGCACCAAGACCCTGTCAGCCACGTGGCTCAGAAGAAAAGGAGAAGGAAAGAAAAAAAGAAAAGAAATTACAGTTACTAAAATTAAAAATTAAAAAATTATTAAAAATAAATATGTATTAGAAAGTAATAAAAAAAAAAATGAAAGAAAGAAGAGAGCAACCAAACCAAAAAACAAATCCACTAATGATGACAAGCACTAAAAACTATACTAAAGAAAGAGAAAAAAAGCAAACAGACAGAATCCTAAGACAAATGGTAAAAGCCAAGCTATACAGACAAAAATCACACAAAGTCCACCACCTCAATTTTGGGATGATTCATTGTCTATTCAGGTATTCCACAGATGCAGGTACATCAAGTTGATTGTGGAGATTTAATCCGCTGCTCCTGAGGCTGCTGGGAGAGATTTCCCTTTCTCTTCTTTGTTTGCACAGCTCCTGGGGTTCAGCTTTGGATTTGGCCCCGCCTCTGCATGTAGGTCGCCTGAGGGTGTCTGTTCTTTGCTCAGACAGGACGGGTTTAAAGGAACAACTGATTAGGGGGCTCTGGCTCACTCAGGCGGGGGGGAGGGAGGGGTACAGATGCAGGGTGAGCCTGGTGCAGCAGAGGCCAGCGTGACATTGCAACAGCCTGAGGCGCGCCGTGTGTTCTCCCAGGGAAGTTGTCCCTGGATCACGGGGCCGTGGCAGTGGCGCGCTGCACAGGATCCCGGGAGGGGAGGTGTGGAGAGTGAGCTATGCTCGCACACAGGCTTCTTGGTGGCGGCAGCAGCAGTCTTAGCAATTCATGCCCGTGTCTGTGGTCCGCGCTGATAGCCGCGGCTCGCGCCTGTCTCTGGAGCTCATTTAGGTGGTGCTCTGAATCCCCTCTCCTCGCGCACCAGGAAACAATGGTCTCTTGCCTCTTAGGCAGGTCCAGATTTTTTCCCAGACTCCCTCCCAGCTAGCCGTGGTGCACTAACCCCCTTCAGGCTGTGTTCACACCGCCAACCCCAGTCCTCTCCCTGGGATCCGACCGAAGCCCGAGCCTCAGCTCCCAGCCCCGCCCGCCCCGGCGGGGGAGCAGACAAGCCTCTCGGGCTGGTGAGTGCTGGTCGGCACCGAACCTCCATGCGGGAATCTCTCCGCTTTGCCTTCCGCACCCCTGTTGCTGTGCTCTCCTCCGTGGCTCTGAAGCTTCCCCCCGCCACCCGCAGTCTCCGCCCGCGAAGGGGCTTCCTAGTGTGTGGAAACCTTTCCTCCTTCACAGCTCCCTCCCACTGGTGCAGGTCCCATCCCTATTCTTTTGTCTCTGCTTTTTTCTTTTTTCTTTTGCCCTACCCAGGTACGTGGGGAGTTTCTTGCCTTTTGGAAAGTCTGAGGTCTTCTGCCAGCGTTCAGTAGGTGTTCTGTAGGAGTTGTTCCACATGTAGATGTATTTCTGATGTATTTGTGGGGAGGAAGATGATCTCCACATCTTAGTCCTCCGCCATCTTGAAGGTCTCTTAAGTGCTTGAAATTTGTTGTGTACATGACCTACTGCCACTTTTCTATGCAGCAATCAATGGCTTAAGCATTTGTTTGAACATCTTGTGGGCTAAGCCTAGGAAAAATACTTTAAAGGATGACTTTGTAATATGGGACATATAGTATTAATAAACTAACCTTTTACAAAGAACATTCCTGACACCATTACTTTTGACATCAAATTAAAATACTTACATTTAATATTGGATTACTACAGATGGCATTAATAAGACTAAATATATGTATGGTTATATTACCTAAATATGTATGTATATATTTGTGTATAAATGTATGTGTGTGTGTGTATCTATACATATAGTAAAAAGGCAGATCCACATAAGAAGTGATCTGCGTAAGAAAAAAATATTTTAAAAAGTAGAGCTGTTCATGAATGGATTGGACAGCCTTGTAAGGTAACGAGCTCCCTGTCAGTGGAAATGTTCTAATGGAGATTGGATAAATCTCAATCAGAAACATCACAGCAGTGGCACCTATACTGTGTGGGATATGGGATGAGATAAACAGATAGTTATTTTCCAAAATAAAAATAGGTATGATTTCTTGAATATTAACTAGGTGTTAGGCCCTGCACTAAATTTTTACACCCACTTTCTACCTAAGGAATAGATATTTTTTTTTTCCTTTTTTTTTTTTTTTTTTAAAGGAGCTCCTTTATTTACTTATTTATTTTTGGCTGTGTTGGGTCTTCGTTTCTGTGCGAGGGCTTTCTCTAGTTGCGGCAAGCGGGAGCCACTCTTCATCGCAGTGCGTGGGCCTCTCACTATCGCGGCCTCTCGTTGCGGAGCACAGGCTGCAGATGCGCAGGCTCAGTAATTGTGGCTCACGGGCCTAGTTGCTCCGCGGCATGTGGGATCTTCCCAGACCAGGGCTCGAACCCGTGTCCCCTGCATCGGCAGGCACACTCTCAACCACTGCGCCACCAGGGAAGCCCCAGGAATAGATATTTTTATCCTCAGTAAATAGATGAGGAAAATGAAGCCTAGAGAGGTTAAGTAACTAGCCCAAAGTGATAAGTATCAGAGCCAGCATTTGAATTCATGTCAGTAGAACTTCAGTTATGCTGTGCTGCTTCCCAACTTAATAATCAGTGCCTTAATAGGGCACTGATTCTACATGCCCTGTGTAATTAAGACCAGTTTTTGAGGTGAGATATGAGCGTTTTATATTTGTTCATCTATTATAGGAAATGTTAAATAGTTGACATAGTATGGTTAATACTAACTTGCTTTATTTCAAAAGATGCAAAGAATAAGAAAATTTCAACAACTAAGGACAATATAAGGGAAACTAGACAGAGGCATCAGAATTCCTCATAGCACAATTGAGAATAAATGTTGTTGAGTGAATGAGAGACTTTGATATTTTGTCCTAGCTCTTTAAAAATATCCCCAAATAATTCTTATGGTTGTTTCATATTCCAAACAAATTCAAACTGGCCTATAATTTTTGCTCAGATCTCCATCCCTTGCTATGCCACTAACTTGTCCTTCACTTTGTTTTCTGACCTTGACACAGATCATGAGGGTTTTTAGATTCCTACATTCTTATATATAATAATTGACCTTCTTTCATTCTTAGACTCTACTCTTGTTCCTGTATGTTATTTAAAGTATACCTTTTCATCTCTGGTACTGTGTTGTGGACACTTTGTGACATATAAGGACTCTGTTAACCTCAGGTAAAATTATTGAGTTATAATACTAGCTTTGAATAAAAAGTGATCATCAATGTCAAGTTTATTGCCTGAGGACTATAACTGATTTTATTACAGTTTGTTCAAAGAATGTGAAGTGTATAAATGATCCAGGAACTTCTTAGGGAATGTAAATATTGTGTCACATATATGTCAATTTTGATGATGAACATCAATATTTATGATAAAAAAGGAACTAAGTAGAATTGGAATTTTTCCTAGAATATCTAAATTGAGTACATGGATTAATCAAATTCACTGCATTATTTAGTGTGAAGCAGTTATATTACTTATTCATATTAACAAAAATGGAAAAGATAAATTTGTAATTGATATGTTTGAGTGAATAGCCTTCACATTCAGGATTCTGAGATTTTCACCCATAATCATTCAAAAAACCTGTCTAGGATATTAAAACTATGTGAACATAGTGATGCTCATCAAATATGTCACCTGTATTCTCCAGGCTCCTTACACTTAGATGAGGCCAAGTATATCTGGTTCTGGTCAATGCTCTTGGAACGGAAGTGACTTTGTCACTTCTGGGCTGAGGCAATAAAATGCCTATGTTAGGTTTTGCATCTCTCTTCCCCTGGCATAGGGATCCAAGCATGTCTTCTGGTCCCACTCTTCTCAAACTTTAATGTGCATACAGATCACTTGGGCATCTTGTCAAAAGGCATATTATCACTTGGGTCCAAGGTAGAGGCTAAGACTCTGAATTTCTAATAAATTTCCTAATGATATCAGTGATACAGGTCTGCAGAGCACAATTTGAGCAGCAAGACTCCACATAAAACAGCTTCAAGATAATAGAACCTTCCCCAGCCAGGGTCCCTGAATGACCGTGTGGAGTAGAGCCTTACACTAGGCATGTAGCATGAGTGTGATATAAATGTTGTATCTGCCACATAGAATATCAAAGACAGTTTCTTTCTGCAGAAACTGACTTCTGTGAGTCAGTAGAGGTATAGAAGCCAGGTATAGACATGTAAATGAAAAAATAAGTAATTCCAGTTCATGGGTTCATACATTGTAACAAATGTACCATGCTAATGCAAGATGTTAATAATAGGGGAAACTGTGTGTGTGGCAGGGTGAGAGACTATATGGAAAATCTCTGTACTTTCCACTCAATTTTTCTGTAACCCTAAAACTGCTCTAAAAAATAGTCCATTTATTAAATTTTTAAAATTAAAACCCATTTTTCCATCTCTCCTCCACTCCAAAAAATAAAAAAAATTAATAAAAGTCAAATGCTAATCTGATAATGGAAGTGAAGAGGAAGAGACAAGTTCAAAGAATGTGGTTTTCTTAGGAAGGCAATAAATTCAGACAATTTAAAGAGCGACATTCAAATTTTGCTGTAGATTAGAATTATTATTCTTTGCTTAATATCTACTTAATATCTTGTTTTATATATAAAACAAGAGATTTGTGTAACTGTCCTTTTCTAAGACTACCTTCCCTCAAAACATTATGAAAATTAAGACAAATAAAAGAAATAAAATTTCAGTTAAAGTTGAAAAGGAGATTACTTTGTTGTGTAAAAGCATATGTAGAAAATATGACTATGGGAACAATTTGGAAATACTTTCATATTTCTGAAAATGCATATTCTAAAAGTTAAGAGCTTCATACTTACAGCAGTAAGTATGCATTCAGGGTATTATGAATTATGAGAGTAATTTATTTTTGAAAATTATTATTATAACAGTGATAGATGTACTTGGAAAAAAGTTGTAAAAATGTAGAAAGTATACTTTGAAAACTAAAAGCCTCCTCTACCTTCACATTAATTCCTATTCCCAGTTTTATTCTCCAGTTTTTGAAGGTTACACTCCTCTAACACTAAACAATATATTTGTATCTCCATTGATTATTTATCAAAATTAAGGATGAGGAATGTATTATATTTACATTACCTCTCCTTCCCTTCTTCCAAACTTTGTCATTTTTTATATTACTATTTTATTCCTGATTGAATATTTGGAATTTCATATGGTTCAATTTAACCATGAGGGTTGAGGACTCATTTCTATATGAATATATAATTCATATATGTTATCTTTTTTAACTTTAAATTGAATATGGACCATAAACTATTTCTATTCTAAACTTTACAATGTATGTTGGTTCCCTATATGTAAAATTAGGAGATTCACACCCCTCATATGTTTCACCTCTCCTTTTTATCCTACACCTCATGGGTTTTTTTAGCCATGATAATATTTTAACATTGTTCAGACAGACGACATTACCAATCTATTTTATGACTATAACAAAATCTATGCTATAACTAAATATATTCTGTAGTTTAATTCTAGAACTTAAAATCAAATTAATAGATTTTTTTAATAGAGAAATTCTACCTTTACTCTACAGCATTGTTATCCCCAGAAACTACATCACAGCTTGTTTCAAGCATCAATTTAGTTATTATCTCAATTTAGAAATGTAGAAGTTGAAATTTAGAAATGTTAAATAACTTTCTGGTGTTACATAGGTAAGTGGTGGAGCAGAATAAAAACCAAAGCCTATCTCCCTCTAAATTGTATGCTCTTAACTACTCCATGCACTTAACCATTTACTTCAAGAACATGCCTTCTGAAGCTTTGGTTTGTTTCACTGCTCAACCAGCACAGTACTAAAGTACTGATGATCTCTGAATCCTCTTTCAGTTCTAACAGTGTGTAGCTCTGATTCACTACTTACTGTGGTTAAGAAATAGTTACTGTTTAAATATTGCTGTAGACTAAGCTTGATGCTATGGGACTGAATAGCCCCTTGAAAAGCACAACATCACCACAGTAGGATTTCTTTTTCCTGACGAAACACATGATACATAGTCAAAATGCATCACACTTTTCATAGGCTGTATTTATTGCATGAATATAGCTATAAAATAATTTTTCTTGTTTCTACTTAACTTCCAAATATAAAATCATTTATATTTTCCCCCAAGATGAAGGGTCAGCAATATACTATATATTGAACATTAAACTTTATAAAAAGGGACACATTAAATCAATGGTCAAGTTTTGGACATATTGGACATTTTTGATAATTTTCTATCTCTTAAAAATATCTCCCCTTGATACTTTTTTCCATATCATTGAAATTTCAGTGTATATTTCCATTTCGATATGGAAAACTGAGTAAAATGACAGTAATAATAAATGAAATACAGTTTTGGTCATAGAGGTGGGGGCATGGCATGACCCAGTTGGGGACTTTATCCAATTCCTGAAAGAGTAACAGAAGTTAAGACTCTGCCAAATTGTCCATCTTAAAATATATATTTGAATTCTGTGTTCTCTTTATAACATAGCTATGACTGTTTCAATATAAATACACACTTTAAATTACTTTCCATCAGATAGAATTAACAGTCCAAAAGTATGTCATATTATGCTGTGTTTTTTATCCCAGATCACTCTAGGTACATTCCAGTTTGAGAAATATATAAATAGAACTAGCATCAAGCACAATTGTTTCACATGCTTAATATTGGTTTACTAAATAATTTTTTAAAGAGTCTATTTCTTAGGACTACATAGCCTGGCTTTCCTTTCCCTTTCACGTTCCTCAGGGATTCTTTGACAATAGCCTACTCTTTTCCCATGGGCTTCATCAAAGTTGCATTTATAATTTAATTGCCTGCCATCCCACTTTCCAGGGTCTGTTTCCTTTAATATATTTGGTGGAGGAATTTTTTTTGTCATACATCTGCCCCATCTTTTTTCTGCCATAGCTAGTGTTTCTGTTCTTGTCTAGTCTCTATTAGTAACTCTGAACTTCACTGCTTTGTTGCTAATTAGCCCCTGGAACTCTAGGCTAGCCGTCTATCATCTTGTAGCATCACGATGCCCTTGGCGATTGCTGTCTAGATTGCTCTTTCACTTACTGCAGTATCCCCACAGTACAACTAACACAGAGGTATAGAGAGTGTAACAGATTATGATGAAAATGTAGAAATTCCTGGGAGAAATTACAATGTAGTTAAAAGAGCACTCTTTATATTGGATACTAACTATAACTTTTCATCTGGCTAAAATAAATTAAATCCATGAAAGGGTTCCCTCCGCAGAGCCCTTGTGTTTCTCCCTCCCCAGTTCTAACTAGCTCCCTACCTACCTAGCTCTCTGTGCCAAAACAAGAAAAAAATTGTGAGAGAGTAGCATTATTTTACATTTTTCTCAAATATTTTCTGTTGTCTGCTTTAATAGAAGACAGCTGGATTCTCATATCTACTTCTGCTTTCAATCTGTTGCAATATCATACAACATGTGGCCTCTGGAAAACTCCACTGAACACTCACGAGAGAATAAAGACTGAAAACACCAAACAATATATTACTATTATTATGGAAATAGATTGGAACTTGCAGATCCCTAAAAGGGTCTTGGGGCTACATGAAGGTTCCCTTGAACACAGTTTGAGAACTACTGATAGAGAGCATTTAAAACAGTGCCTGTCACAGAGTGAATCTAATTATAAGAATTAGCTATTATTATTAACTTTATTTCTAAAGCTAATAAAAGTACCTTAGCTTCTGTCAGTTCACATTTTCAGTACCCTCTGCCTGTATCAATTCTATTTCCTTTGCCTCCCTGGTTTCTCTATTTTAGCCTCTTTCTTTGGCTCTCCTTTTCAGTCTAGCTTTTCAGAATTGGAGACTTTCTTTTGAGCTATTCTTTGTTGGACTTTGGTTGCCCTTTGAATGTTACTTCTGTTACATACTCACTCTGGTAAATATGTGTACGAGGCACCTGGCCTTGCACTCCATTATCCTACCCCTGTGTATTCAGATAGGCCTACCTTTCACCTGGTCTTCCACCTAAGGGAGGAAACCCTGACCAAGAAGTAGGTCTAGATACGTCACCTAATTGAAAACTCTGAAGCACAGATTAGGAGCTATAGTGGACCCAAATGAAGACAAGTACTTTGCCCAGGGTTGATATACTGCCTCTATAGTCTGATACAAGGGCTCAGATAGGACCAGATAGTTAAGAAATGGAGGAGGAAAAGGGAAAATAGGCAAGAAGAAATTGAAATGCTCAATATATTATGGAATAAGAGGAAATGAATAATAAAAATTAATTATTCATGACGTAGGATTAGGCAAAGATTTCTCTGACATGACACCAAATGCATGATCCATGAAATTAAAAGAATAAATTGAACTCCATAGAAATTAAAACAAACAAACAAACAAAATGATTGGTCTGCAAAAGATCCTGTTAAGAGTGTGAAAAGGCAAAGAGGATGAAAAGTTCATCAGCAACTGGGGAAAAAAAAAAATCTGCAAATCGCCTATCAGGCAAATTGCTTGCATGTGGAATATATAATGAGGTCTACAAGCTCAATAGTAAGAAGACAATTCATTTAGAAAATGGATGAAGTGACTGAACAGACACTTCATCAAAGAAGATATATGGATGGCAGATACACACATGAAAAGATGTTCAACACTGCTTGCCTTTAGGGAAACGAAAATTAGAATCACTGTGAGCTATCACTACACACCTGTAAGAACGGGTAAAATAAAAAATACTGATAGTGCCAAATGCTGGCAAAGGCACAGAAAAACTGTATCTCTCATACATTGCCGGTGGAAACAAAAAATAGTACAGCCACTCTGGAAAAGAGTAAGGCAGTTTCCTAAAAACTTACCATATGACCTAGCACTTTCCTCCCTCCTTCTCCCCTCCCACTCCCTCCCTCCTTTCCTTCCCCCCTCTCCCTCCTTTCCTTCCCCATCCTCCCTTTCTTTCCTCTCCTCTACTCTCTTCTCCCTTCCTTTCTAATCAAGATTCATCCATCAGTCTTGGTTACTCTGTCTTGGGCAGATAGTTATTAAGTAACTCTAATACATACTTAAGTTATTTTTAAATAGGCATATATTCAACATGTATCAGAAAGAGGTTGGCTTCAAGTAACAGAATTATTTACTCATGTAAACATAAGTCTAAATGGCAGACAACTATTAGAATCAGCAAAAATTCAATGGCTTTGGCTCCATTTCTTTGTGGTCCTTTGGTTGTCCATTAGGTTTCCCTATGGCTTTATCACCATACCCCATGGTGCTGAGAGGAAGAAACAGAGTTGCTTAGATAAACTCTCTTAAGAGTGAGAAAGTACCCTTTCTAGAAGAACCCAGGAAACCTAGCCTTGGGTCTTAATGTTCTAGAACGAGTCACATATCCGTTTCTCAATCAGTGCCTTTGCACAGGAAATTTCCTAGTCTGTACATTCTTAAACCAAACACTTTATCAAGGCCCATGAGATTATCCTGACTGCCTTCGGTTAATCAGAGCTTACCTTTGGAACTGGGAGTCAATCCCTCAAGCTGCATATTTACTAATGGTGGGCAAATTTGATAAGGATGTAGATAAGAAAACCGCAATGTCAGTTGTACAACATGTAAATCTTGTACACATTTTTAGAGGAAGCAAAGCCATTATATCAATCATGTAAGCTATATTTTAGAAGATGACAAAAATATTTAAGCTTGCCCTACAAGCTGATATTAGTTCTATTAAAATATTACATTTGCTTATATCAAGCCAAGAAAAGTCACGTCAGAGAACAAATGTGAAACATTCACCCATTTGTGAATTTTGTAATATCTGTGCTATCCACCAGGTAGCACTTAATGTTTTTGACAATTGAGATGTCATCTTTATGGTAATAAGTATAATATCATATTTCTGCAGTAAGTGCAATTTTCTGGCTGACCTATACATCTAGAGTCATTATTGACTGATGATAAAAAAGATTGCTTTGTAATAATAAGGCTCATTGCCTTATTGGTTTCTCTTTTCTTCAAGTCATAATAAATGTGCTTAAAGACATGGGGCCAAATTTTGCATAGATTTCAGTTCTGGCATAAAGTTTGACTAAAGACTTTTTCCTTTCACTAACTAGCCTTATTTAGTGACCCAGGCCATCCTTGCTTTGTGATTCAGTGTCAAGACACAGATTTCCCAATGGGTAAGATAACAAGTCAAACAAAAGTAGACTTGAGACAGCAAGCTGGGTGAACAAACCTGTCTTGACTAGTGGTACCTTCCAGAAGATTAACTACCTGCCTTATCTTTTCAGTCTGTCTACTTTCCCCTGGATTTGGGCCAGTTTGAGTCTTTTCATATTCTCTTTGTCGCGGTGCCTGAGGACTAGTGACAAAAGCCCTGCTCTCTAAAGATCCTTGCAGTAACTGTGCATAATACACACACAATACATTTTGAGTGAGACTTAAGGTAACAGTATATTTAGAGCAGAAATCTTGGAGTTGCTCCAAGGGAATCGTGGAAATGAAATGGAATCTTTCTCCTTGTGACTGACAACATTTTCAGCATGGTCACCTCCCTTCCCTGTTAGCATGTGTTTTCACCTTACCTCCTGCTTGTCTCATTTTCCACTCTGTCATTACTTCTTCAGTCAGCCTCTCAACTCTGAAAAGAAAGACCATAAATCTAAATGAATAACATTTTTTTTTTTTTTTTTTACAAATTCCAGTATTCTATATTAATGATTCATTCTATCAATATTTATTGAGCACTTCTATATGCAAGGCTGGGGAAAGTGTTGTAGAAGATACAAAAATGAGACATAAAATTTCAAAAAGCTTAGCTAAGTATGGCTTATTTCAGGCTTAAAAATAAATGCCATGTGAAAGGAATAGATAAAGCGTTATGGCTGCTTAGACGAGTGAGAGTGAACACCTACATGGGGAGATAATGGTATAGAAATAGATCCTATGGGATCTAGGGCTGGGTTGGGGAAACAGCCTCTTGCCCCTAAATATTTTTTCCATCTACTGTTTGATGCTTAATGTGTATTGTGCCACACAATTATCACTCTTTAATTATAGGTTTGATCTTGACTCAACTACTCATTGACACTTAAATCATTCTACCTCAGGGCAAACAACTGGGTGAGTATTACTTAAGCCCACTGTTTTATTCCTTCTCTCTGGCTCTCAGCAAGTAAACTCTTGAAACTGCTGCTCCAGTGTTACCCTCTCTGCTTTAGAAATATCTTGAATGGAGTCGTTTCTTCTTCCTTTATGTTCTTATAGCATCCTACATATTTCTCTATTACAGAATATAAAGTATTTTACTATAGTTACCTATTTATACATTTCTCTTCCTTATTAGATGGTGAGTCCTTCATGCCAGGGACTAGATACTAAACTAGATACTAAAAAATACTATGTACACTATAAAATATAATAGTAATTACTCACAATTGTAAATATCAGAAAAAATTTTAAATTTATTCTTTATACTATGTATTGCTAACATATGATTATAACTAATGGATTTTTGTGCCAAAAGATGTTGAAAATATAGAAGGAAACAAGAAGTAAATAAACCACCAGTAATTGTATAACAGAGATGATATTATTTACATATAGATACATATCTACCCAAATTTATATGTGAGGACTCTCACATAGACTCCTGTCATCATGCTGTGTATGTGATGTAATACTTTCACTTTTTTTGCTAAAAGCTTTACTGTGATCTTTTTCCAAAGCCACTGAATATTTTTAAAAGATAAAAAGAATCCTAATGAATGCACATTGGTGTACCTCATAGATGTGCCATAGTTTATTTACACATTTAAGTAGTTTCCAATTTTTCACAGTATTCAAAAATACTTTGATGATCATTTATTAATTAAAATGTGCTAGACATACTGTTAGCTAAGTACTCTTCTAGACACTGAAATTTATGTGCACAGAACTTTGTATACATTTTGATTATTTTTGTAGCATAAATTAACAGAATTAATGTTATAGGCCGAAGGTCACGCTGACATTTTAGGGGGTTGATACTCCTCTAGAAATGTAATAGTCTGTGCTTCCATAGTGATATATAAGCAGCTCCTCTCCTTACTTGGGCAATTTTAAGTTAAAATATAATGTTAGACTAATACTCATTATTTGTGATGGAGATAGCAATAAGGATAAGGATTGGGAAAGAATAAAGTAATTTAAGAGTTGGGAAAATAAGACTGTTGTGAAGGGTTTTATTTCAAGTTGCAGTTTTATTTGGTTAACCAAAAGTATGAGCTCTTTTCTCGAATTACTTTTGTTTCTTTTTGTCAGATTTTTTTTCTTACTTGTTTTTAAAAATGACCAAGATAGAGTTACGTGTCATAATCTCATACTCATGGTTATGTCCCTTTCTCATTATGTTTTTTCTCATTACAAAGTCTACTATTAATCATCATGTATAATCCTGATATTATTTAGAGGGAATTTTAAAATTCAGTTAGAAAACTTGCTTCTTCATCTATTTCTCCAAGGCATTTCTAGGTTCCACCCGTAGTATGGTTCAATAATCAGAAATAGAATCCCCTTCCAAATGAGGTAAAAGATTTAGGTAATTTGCTGCTTAAAGATACAAGGACAAATTTGGCATTGAACCAAATTGAGATAGGGACTATACCTTCTTTTCCTCATTTTTTTTCTCTCAGTACTGGAAGAGAAACCTGGGAAGCTATACTTAGGGACTAAAAGTTACATGAAAGCCTCTCCTTCAGGGAAGGCTTGAAAGAAACATCCCTTGAAATTTTTCTCTCTCCTTCTTCCTGTATTTTTAGTTACTTCAGGGCTCTGAACCGGGACCAAGGCCTGGGGATTCAGTCATGACTATGATCACGTTTGTCAGAGGTCTGTCTTGTGTCAATCTCTTCAAAGAACTAGTGTGTTTATTTATCCATTGTATTGCTTTTTTACTTGTCAGTACATTAATTTAAGCCTATATCTTTATTTTTACTTTTCTTCTTGTTTTGAGTTAAATTCTTAGTAAATTTCCTCCATACCTTTTATTTTAAATAATATAAACAGAATTTTTAAAAGTTTTCTCTCAGCACACCCTGGCCATATTCATTAATTTTTATGTATTATATATTATTTTATTTTAATTATATTCTAAATTGTCTGTATTTGTCCACCAACAGACAACCCAAGAGTTCACCAACCCAAGTTTAAGTTCACCAACCCAAGAGTTTAGGGATTTTTTTTTTCTTTAAGGTTAGATTTTTAGGTTTCCAATTTGCCTGATGTGTATGTGTGTATGTGCAATTCTGTTAATTGCCTGATGTATTAAATTATTGTCAGAAAATGTGATTATCATAATTTCCAATTAGGGAATTTGTTGATGTTTTCTTTGTAATCTGTGGTGTGACTAACTTTTAAAAATACTTCTTGGACATTTGAAAATAACTTTTGTTCTTCACTGGTAGGGATCAGTGTTTGGCCTATGATTTGTATATTTAAAAAATGTTTTTCTATTTTTATGTATTTCAGTATTCCATTTCTTGGCAAATGAAGATGTAGACTATTAGGTGTCCATTAGGGCATGCCTTCTATTAATATAAAACAGCTGTAAATCATTTAATAGTTTGGAATCCTGACTTGTACCTTGTATAAAGATGATGATCTGGGAGGTTTTGGCAATAATTAAGTGGAGTAATTGCTGTGCACACAATGTCCCTGAGAGCTGGCAGAAGAGGCAGGTAGGGCAAAGACCATGGAGAGTCCCACAAAAGTATTGCTTTGCTAGGTTGACTCTTTAGTATATTCCAAAAGTGATAGGCCTCATGGGGTAATAAAAGGAATTAGGCCAAAAGTCTGCTCTTGAGGTATCTTCTGATGGAATTTTAATGGAGAATCTTAAAAAAAATCAATATTTTGTCAAATTTTTGCAGCAAGAAAAGAATTAACATTTTCTATCACAGTTCTCTCCTCACATTATCTCAAGCTTTCTTCACTATTAGGACTATATATATTTTTAGAAACTCCCAATTTTCTTCCCTATAATTTCCCCTTTTTTTGTATCTCACAACTACTCAAATGCCTTTTCTTTCTAGAACCCCAAACCTTCTCATCTCCTACAATTATAATATCCTCTTCCATGTGTTCACTGCCAGTTCCTCAAAAGACCACCAGAAAAACCTGATTACACAAAGATGTACTGTAGTAAGGGAAACTATCACTTTGTCAAAATTTTGGTAATAATGTCTGAAAATGGGGAAATTAGGAAAAGGTATCTGTTGGGATTCAGCACCTGGGATGTGTCCGTGTAAGATGGATCTGACAAGGAGGGAGACTTCTCTGGACTAGACAAAGTGTATGACATAATAGCTTTGGATTGGTGGACAAAATGAGAGTCTCGAAATTAGTCTTGGTGAAAAAGCTGTCTGGTTGGGTCACAGTCTTAACTTCCAGAACAGTGTTTCAGATAGGTTACTTTGCTTAGTCTCAGTACTATTTAACACAGGAATGGAAAAGTATGCCTCCGGCCCTAGTATTGTTTAACCCAGAAGTAGGGTATTATGCTGGTTTTATTTCTCCCCACTCCCTATTTAAAATGCCACCACCGGGAATTCCCTGGAGGTCTAGTGGTTAGAAGTTAGTGCTTTCACTACTGTGGCCTGGGTTCAATCCCTGGTTGGGGAACTAAGATCCTGCAGGCGTGGCACGGCCAAAAAACTAAATCAAAAAATAAATAATAAAATAAAATAAAAAGCCACCACCAACTTTCTTTCTATTACCATCATCTCCTTTTTTTCTCTAAGAACCTCTCATCTTCCTTTGCTCTCAAGATCTTTTCAACTCTTCTTTCTCTACACCACCTTTAATGTCCCCTTGCCCTCAGGAACACTAAAACAATTTAGGACAGAAAGAGGTCTTATGAGTGAGGGCACTATTTCTAGTCTCAGAAATTGCAAAAATAGTCCCACAAATTGCCAAAATCATTCACTTGCCTTCTGACTACACTTCTTAATCTGTTACTCTTCTCCCACATTCTTATTTTTTTTTCCCCCTGCTTCTACTCACTACTGTATTCTTTGGATATGAATTCCAACACCCCACCTGCCCCAAACCACCCACAGACAAATGATTGGCAACCAGGCAAGAGGAGAAAGTAAAATATTGATTCCAAATAGAGTCATGAATAGTAAGCATCCTGGAAGCTTTTTTAAAAAACTTTTTTTTTTTTTTTTTTTTCATGATGAATAGCCATTTCCCTGTTTTATCTTTCGGTTTTTCTTGGAGGTGATATATGAAAGTACTTGGAAAGACTTCTTGTTATAAAAGGAGAAGAAAAGGCCAAAATATAAACTAATCCCTGAAAGAATAGCACTGACGTTGTACTGAAACAGATTACAATATCATTGTCCTGGTTTTATTTATGCATTTTTCCAGGAAGGTGTAGAGGGAAAGCAGTAAAGTGGAGAGCCATTGCTTTATCCTTACTATTCTTACATCCTTCTCTCATTTATTTTTTTTTTTTAATTTAATTTAATTAAAAAAGTATAATTGACATATAATACTATTAGTTTCAGGTGCACAACCTAATGATTCAATATTTGTATATATTGTGAAATGATCACCACAATAAATCTACTTAATGTTCATCACTATACATAGTTACAAAATTTTTTTTCTTCTAATGAGAACTTTTAAGCTCTATTCTTTAGCAACTTTCAAATATATAATACAGCATTATTAACTATAGTCACCATGCTTCACATTACATCACCAGGACTTATTTTATAACTGTCAGTTTGTCCCTTTTGACAGCCTTCACCCATATCACCCACCCTTCACACCTTGCATCTGGCAACTACCAATTTGTTCTCTGTATCTATGAGTTTGTTAGATTCCACATAAGTGAGGTCATTTTTTCTCAATATAGGCATTTATCGCTATAAACTTCCTTCGTAGCACTGCTTATGCTTCACCTCATAAGTTTTGATATGTTGTGTTTTCATTTTCACTTGTTTCAAGATATTTTTGAATTTGCCATTGATTTCATCTTTGACCCATTGGTTTCCAGGAGTGTGTTAATTTCCACATATTTGACCATTGTCATTGGAAAAGGTACTTCATATGATTTCAGTCTTTTAAAATGTGCTTATACTTGTGTTGAAGCTAATATCTGATCTATCCTGGAGAATGTTCCATATGTGCCTGAGAAGAATGTATATTCTGCTGCCCTTGGATGAAATGTTCTGTATATATCTGTTAGGTACATTGGATGTAAAGTATACTTTAAGTTCAATGTTTCCTCATTGGTTTTCTTTCTGGATGATCTATCCATTGATGAAAGTGGATACTGTAATATTGTTTATTAGTCCCTTCAGATCTGTTAGTTTGTTTAATATATTTATGTGCTCTGATGTTTGGTGCATATTTATTTACAATTGTTATATCCTTTTGAGGAATTGACCACTTTATCACTATTAATGACCTTCTTTGTCTCTTGTTATAGTTTCCTACTTAATCGACTTAGTCGATTTTGTCTGATATAAGTATAGATAACCTCTGCTCTCTCTTTTGGTTTCCATTTGCATGGAATGGCTTTTTTCCATATCTTCATTTTGAGAGTGAATGCCTTAGAGGCAGCATGTAGTTGGGGTATTTTTCATTTGTTTCTTTTTCTTTTTTTTTTTTTTTTTTTACTGTCCTACAATTTTATTTTTTATTTTTTTTAACATCTTTATTGGAGTATAATCGCTTTACAATGGTGTGTTAGTTTCTGCTTTATAACAAAGTGAATCAGTTATACATATACATATGTCCCCATATCTCTTCCCTCTTGCACCTCCCTCCCTCCCACCCTCCCTATCCCACCCCTCTAGGTGGTCACAAAGCACTGAGCTGATCTCCCTGTGCTATGTGGCTGCTTCTCACTAGGTATCTATTTTACGTTTGGTAGTGTATATATGTCCATGCCACTCTCTCACTTTGTCCCAGCTTACCCTTCCCCCTCCCTGTATCCTCAAGTCCACTCTCTATTAGGTCTGCATCTTTATTCCCGACTTACCCCTAGGATCTTCATGACCCTTTTTTTTTTTCAGATTCTATATATATGTGTTAGTATACGGTATTTGTTTTCCTCTTTCTGACTTACTTCACTCTGTGTGACAGTCTCTAGGTCCATCCACCTCACTACAAATAACTCAGTTTCGTTCCTTTTTATGGCTGAGTAATATTCCATTGTATATATGTGCCACATCTTCTTTATTCATTCATCTGTTGATGGACACTACGGTTGCTTCCATGTCCTGGCTATTGTAAATAGAGCTGCAATGAACATTTTGGTACATGATTCTTTTTGAATTATGGTTTTCTCAGGGTATATGCCCAGTAGTGGGATTGCTGGGTCGTATGGTAGTTCTATTTGTAGTTTTTTAAGGAACCTCCATACTGTTCTCCATAGTGGCTGTATCAATTTACATTCCCACCAACAGTGCAAGAGGGTTCCCTTTTCTCCACACCCTCTCCAGCATTTATTGTTTGTAGATTTTTTGATGATGTCCATTCTACCAGTGTCAGATGATATCTCATTGTAGTTTTGATTTGCATTTCTCTAATGATTAATGATGTTTAGCATTCTTTCATGTGTCTGTTGGCAATCTGTATATCTTCTTTGGAGAAATGTCTATTTAGGTCTTCTGCCTATTTTTGGATAGGGTTGTTTGTTTTTTTAATGGTGAGCTGTATGAGCTGCTTGTAAATTTTGGAGATTGATCCTTTGACAGTTACTTCATTTGCAAATATTTTCTCCCATTCTGAAGGTTGTCTTTTCGTCTTGTTTATGGTTTCCTTTGCTGAGCAAAAGCTTTTAAGTTTCATTCGGTCCCATTTGTTTATTTTTGTTTTTATTTCCATTTCTCTAGGAGGTGGTTCAAAAAGGATCTTGCTGTGATTTTTGTCATAGAGTGTTCTGCCTATGTTTTCCTCTAAGAGTTTTATAGTGTCTGGCCTTACATTTAGGTCTTTAAACCATTTTGAGTTTATTTTGGTGTATGGTGTTAGGGAGTGTTCTAATTTCATTCTTTTACATGTAGCTGTCCAGTTTTCCCAGCACCACTTATTGAAGAGGCTGTCTTTTCTCCATTGTATATTCTTGCCTCCTTTGTCAAAGATAAGGTGACCATATGTGTGTGGGTTTCTCTCTGGGCTTTCTATCCTGTTCCATTGATCTATATTTCTGTTTCTGTGCCAGTACCATACTGTCTTGATTACTGTAGGTTTGTAGTATAGTCTGAAGCCAGGGAGCCTGATTCCTCCAGCTCCGTTTTTCCTTCTCAAGATTGCTTTGGCTATTCGGGGTCTTTTGTGTTTCCATACAAATTGTGAAATTTTTTGTTCTAGTTCTGTGAAAAATGCCATTGGTAGTTTGACAGGGATTGCATTGAATCTGTAGATTGCTTTGGGTAGTAGAGTCATTTTCACAATGTTGATTCTTCCAACCCAAGAACATGATATATCTCTCCATCTCTTTGTATCATCTTTAATTTTTTTCATCAGTATCTTATAATTTTCTGCATACAGGTCTTTTTTCTCCTTAGGTAGGTTTATTCCTAGGTGTTTTATTCTTTTTGTTGCAGTGGTAAATGGGAGTGTTTCCTTAATTTCTCTTTCAGAGTTTTCATCATTAGTGTATAGGAATGCAAGAGATTTCTGTGCGTTAATTTTGTATCCTGCTACTTTACCAAATTCATTGATTAGCTCTAGTAGTTCTCTGGTAGCATCTTTAGGATTCTCTGTGTATAGTATCATGTCATCTGCAAACAGTGACAGCTTTCCTTCTTCTTTTCCGATTTGGATTCCTTTTATTTCTTTTTCTTCTCTGATTGCTGTGGCTAAAACTTCCAAAACTATGTTGAATAATAATAGTGGTGAGAGTGGGCAACCTTGTCTTAGTGGAAATGGTTTCAGTTTTTCACCATTGAGGACGATGCTGGCTGTGGGTTTGTCATATATGGCCTTTATTATGTTGAGGAAAGTTCCCTCTATGCCTACTTTCTGGAGGGTTATTATCATAAATGGGTGTTGAATTTTGTCAAAAGCTTTCTCTGCACCTATTGAGATGAACCTATGGTTTTTCTCCTTCAATTTGTTAATATGGTGTATCATGTTGATTGATTTGCGTATATTGAAGAATCCTTGCATTCCTGGGATAAACGCCACTTGATCATAGTGTATGATCCTTTTAATGTGTTGTTGGATTCTGTTTGCTAGTATTTTGTTGAGGATTTTTGCGTCTATGTTCATCATTGATATTGGCCTCTAGTTTCCTTTCTTTGTGACATCTTTGTCTGGTTTTGGTATCAGAGTGAAGGTGGCCTCGTAGAATGAGTTTGGGAGTGTTCCTTCCTCTGCTATATTTTGGAAGAGTTTGAGAAGGATACATGTTAGCTCTCCTCTAAATGTTTGATAGAATTCTCCTGTGAAGCCATCTGGTCCTGGGCTTTTGTTTGTTGGAAGATTTTTAATCACAGTTTCAATTTCATTACTTGTGATTGGTCTGTTCATATTTTCTATTTCTTCCTGGTTCAGTCTCAGAAGGTTGTGCATTTCTAAGAATTTGTCCATTTCTTCCGAGTTGTCCATTTTATTCGCATATAGTTTATTGTAGTAATCTCTCATGATCCTTTGTATTTCTGCAGTGTCAGTTGTTACTTCTCCATTTTCATTTCTAATTCTATTGATTTGAGCCTTCTCCCTTTTTTCTTGATAAGTCTGGCTAATGGTTTATCAATTTTGTTTATCTTCTCAAAGAACCAGCTTTTAGTTTTATTGATCTTTGCTATCGTTTCCTTCATTTCTTTTTCATTTATTTCTGATCTGATCTTTATGATTTCTTTCCTTCTGGTAACTTTGGGGTTTTTTTGTTCTTCTTTCTCCAACTGCTTTAAGTGTAAGGTTTGCTTGTTTATTTGAGATGTTTCTTGTTTCTAAAGGTAGGATTGTATTGCTATATACTTCTCTTTTAGAACTGCTTTTGCTGCATCCCATAGGTTTTGGGATTTCGTGTTTTCATTGTCATTTGTTTCTAGGTATTTTTTGATTTCCTCTTTGATTTCTTCAGTGATCTGTTGGTTATTAAGTAGTGTGCTGTTTAGCCTCCATATGTTTGTATTTCTTACAGATTTTTTCCTGTAATTGATATCTAGTCTCATAGCATTGTGGTCGGAAAAGATACTTGATATGATTTCAGTTTTCCTAAATTTGCCAAGGCTTGATTTGTGACCCAAGGTATGATCTATCCTGGAGAATGTTCCATGAGCACTTGAGAAGAATGTGTATTCTGTTTTTTGTGGATGGAATGTCCTATAAATATCAATTAAGTCCATCCTGTTTAATGTGTCATTTAAAGCTTGTGTTTCCTTACTTATTTTCATTTTGGATGATCTGTCCATTGGTGAAAGTGGGTGTTAAAATCCGCTACTCTTATTATTGTATTTGCTTTCGATTTCCCCTTTTATGGATGTTAGCATTTGCCTTATGTATTGCAATGCTCCTATGTTGGGTGCATAAATATTTACAATTGTTACATCTTCTTCTTGGATTGATCCCTTGATCATTATGTAGTGTCCTTCTTTGTCTCTTGTAATAGTCTTTTTTTTAAAGTCTATTTTGTCTGGTATGAGAATTGCTCCTCCAGCTTTCTTTTGATTTCCACTTGCATGGAATGTCTTTATCCATCCCCTCACTTTCGGTCTGTATGTGTCCCTAGGTCTGAAGTGGGTCTCTTGTAGACAGTATATGTATGGGTCTTGTTTCTGTATCCATTCAGCCAGTCTATGTGTTTTGTTTGGAGCATTTAATCCATTTACATTTAAGGTAATTATTGATATCTATGTTCCTATTACCATTTTCTTAATTGTTCTGGGTTTATTTTTGTAGGTCTTTTCCTTCTCTTGTGTTTCCTGCCTAGAGAAGTTCCTTTAGCATTTGCTGTAAAGCTGGTTTGATAGTGCTGAATTCTCTTAACTTTTGCTTATCTGTAAATGTTTTAATTTCTCTGTCAAATCTGAATGAGATCCTTGCTGGGTAGAGTAATCTTGGTTGTAGGTTTTTCCCTTTTCATCACTTTATATATGTCCTGCCACTCCCTTCTGGCTTGCAGAGTTTCTGCTGAGAAATCAGCTGTTCACCTCATGGGGTTCCCTTATATGTTATTTGTTGCTTTTCCCTTGCTACTTTTAATATTTTTTCTTTGTACTTAATTTTTCATAGTTTTATTAATATGTGTCTCAGTGTGTTTCTCTTTGGGCTTATCCTTATGGTACTCTCTGTGCTTCCTGGACTTGATTGACTATATCCTTTCCCATGTTAGGGAAGTTTTCAACTATAATGTCTTCAAATATTTTCTCAGACCCTTTCTTTTTCTGTTCTTCTTCTGGGACCCCTATAATTCGAATGTTGGTGTGTTCAATGTAGTCCCAGTGGTATCTGAGATTGTCCTTAATTCTTTTCATTCTTTTTTTTTTTTTATTCTGCTCTGTGGTAGTTATTTCCACTATTTTATCTCCCAGGTCACTTATCTGTTCTTCTGCCTCAGTTATTCTGCTATTGATTCCTTCTAGAGTATTTTTAATTTCAGTAATTGTGTTGTTCATCGCTGTTTGTTTGCTCTTTAATTCTTGTAGATCCTTGTTAAACGTTTCTTGTATTTTCTCCATTCTGTTTCCAAGATTTTGGATCATCTTTACTATCATTATTCTGAATTCTTTTTTAGGTATATTGCCTATTTTGTCTTCGTTTATTTGGTCTTGTAGGTTTTTAACCTTTCTCCTTCAATTGTAACGTATTTTTTTGTCGTTTCTTTTTTTTTTTTTTTTTGATTGGTGGTGCTGGATTCCTGTCTTACTTGTTGTTTGGACTGAGAGGTCCAGCCCTGAAGTTTGCAGGCAGTTGGATACAGCTGGGTCTTGGTGCTGAGATGAGGACTTCTGGGGGCCCTCACTCCGATTGACATTCCCTGGGGTCTGAGTTTCTCTGTTAGCCCAGCGGTTTGGACTCGGAATTCCCACCACAGGAGCTTGGGCCCAACCTCCCCACTGGGAACCACGGTCCTGCAAGCTTCGTGGTGTGGTTAAAAAAAAAAAAAAAGGAGGAAAGAAAAAAAAATGGAGCAGTACAATATCGAAGAATAAAAAACAAAATAAAATTGGAAAGATAAAAGATATATTAGGAAAAATAAAACTATAATTGGAAAAACTGCAACAAAGTAAAATAAAACCACAACCGAAAAAAGAAAAAAAAAGGAAAGAGGGAACAAGCCAAAAGGAGAGATCACTAACAAAGTATAAAGAATAAAATAAAATTAGAAAAATAAAAGATTTATTAGGAAAAATAAAAATATAAAAGAATCAACAACAATGAATCAACAAGGTAAAACAAAACCCCAGTCTAAAAGAGGAAAAAAGAAAAGAAAAAAACAAACAAACAAACAAACCTTGGCTATGGGGGCGGAGTTTAGGTGGCGGTGGAACTTAGACAAGGATGGGGTTTATGGTGGGGTGGGACCTAGGCGGGTTGGGTGGTGACATTTGAGCATGGGGCGGGGCCTCTGCTTAGGACCTGCAGGGAAGGGGAGAGGCAGCACGTCGAAAGGAGGGCCTCTGGAGTGTGGGGTTCCAGAATTTGGAGGTAGGGCCATGAGTGAGGGTGTGTGGGTGGGGTTTAGGCCCAGCGTGTTGGAGGGGGTCTCCGAATGTAGAGGTAAGGCCCTGGGTGGGGATGTAGGAGAGGGGCTTGGGCTCTGAGCTGCAGGAGGGAGGCTCCGAGGGCAGAGGATTAGGCCCGGGAGCCCAACAGGCTTCCCTGTGCCTAAGTGGACAGGGAAAGCACTGGCCCTGTTCCCTTCTGTTCCTTCACGCCCCTCCTCCACTGTCTCCCCCAGGGTCTTCCCCATTACTGCTGGACCCCTAACCATGGGTGGGTCCCTCTGCGTGTGGGAACTCCTTCCCTCCCGCAGTCATCCCTTGGGTCCTGGTCCTGGAGGTCTGGCCTTTACTTTTGCTCCCCCTTCCCTCTCTCCCACTCCCTCAGGACCCGAGTGGTTGGAGGGGGCCTAGATGGGCAGAGGATCAGGCCTGGGATCTCAACATGTTCCTGGGAGTCCAAGTGGGCAGGGGACACCTGGCCATGGTCCCTTTTGATGCTCTCCCCTCCCAATGGCTCCCCAATTTCCCCCTTTGGGCATGGGGTCCCTTCCCCTCCCCCAACTGCCCCTCAGGGATGCCAGTCCCATCCCACCTCCACTTCTCCCCCTTCACTCTCCCCATGCCCCTCGTCCTACCCCATCGCTGGGGGTTCCTCCTGTCCCTTTAGGTGTCCGTGGTCCCCCACCAGTGCCTGGTAGGTGCCATAGTTGTGAGGAGATGCAAATTCTACATCCTTCTAGTATGCCATCCTGACTCAGCCTTTTGTTCTCTCATTTTTAAAATGTTGAAAACTTTCAAACCTGTAGAAAAATTGGAAGAACAATGCAATGGGTCCGTATATGCCCCTCATTTATATTCAAGAATTTAAACATTTTTGTAGAATACTTTAACCTGATATACTTCCACATATATTTCCTAAAAATAATTACATCCTCCTACATAGCCAGAATATGTCTATCACCATTGTCATTATATTGATGGTTTTGGGAGTGGGTGTAGAATTAGTCTCATTTTTCTATTCTACAAAAAAGATACCTCACTAAAGAAATAAGTGGTGCTTCGTGCTTTACATTTAATTAAAATAAAAAATATAATAGGAAATTCAGGTTTCTTCACTCAGTGAATATTTTGGAGTGATCCTTTCTCTGGACATAAGATTTGAGAAGATTTTTCCAGGTGATTTTGATACTCATATCTAGTTTTGAAAAGTAAAAACTGTATTTTCCTCTTCATTTTTTTCCAGCTGCATTAAGGTATGATTGACAAATAAAAATTGTATATATTTAAGGTGCACAGTGTGATGATTTGATATACATTATGAAATGATTACCATAATTAAGCTAAAAACGTTTAGGACTACATCAAACTAAAAAGTTTCTGCAGAGCAAAGAAGCAATCAACAAAATGAAAAAGTAATCAATGGAATGGGAGAAAATACTTGCAATGCAGTATTTTTCTAGTTGTGATTCTCAGATGGCTCCAGGGCTCAGAGCAGCCTGGGCAGAAAGCTTCCTCTCTCCAAGGCTCAGGGATCATCAATAGAATGATCATAGACAGAAGAGGTTAAAAGATCCCTAGAGGATGCTAATAGTTAGAAGTTGACAAGGTGAGAAGGAACCTACCAAGGCTACTGAGTAGGAATTGTTAGTGAACTATAGGGGTACCAAGAAATAGTCAATCCCCAGGAGGCAAGTGAATAAAATATATAAGGGAGGGAGTGGAAAGCAATATCAAATGTTGTTGAAAGGTCAAGTTAAATGAAGGCGGGGAATTGACTTTGGCATATTGGAGGTCTCTGGTGACCTTAACACAAAAAGTTCTAGTTGAGTGGTAGGGGTCAAAGCTTGAATGGATTTGGTTTCAAAGGGAATCAAAAAGGAAGAAATGGAGACAGAGAGGGTGGACAACTCTTTTGAGGAGTTGTTTTATAAAAGGAGAAGGGATTGAAGAGAGTGAGTAGAGTACAAGGGGGCATGTGTCAAGGGAAAGGGTTGTCAGGTGGGAGAAATTACAGCATATTTATATGCTGATGGGAATGATGTGGAGAAAGGAAAAATTGGTAATGTAGAGAGGGGGATCAATTACTAGAGTAATTTCCTTGACTAGGTAAAAGGGCTCTAATACAAAGTGGACATAAGAGAATTCTTATACATACATTTTAAAAGTAATTTGTACTGCAGTCTGAATATATTTTCAGATTTATCTTCCTAGTCATGGATTCAATTTTCTGAAATGGAAAGGTGCATTTTAATTAGTTTATCTATCAGACAGTCAGGAAGCAGAATACATGGATACAGGTACACATAGGCTGTTAGACATGGTTATGGCAGACTGATGAAGTCCTCTTCTTATTCCTTATATATTCTCATTAAATTGGAAGCAAAATCATTCGTTCAGGGAGAGCATTAGGAGAAGGTGTAAAAGTGGAGAGGGTATGAATTAATCTTCGAAGAAGGTGAATAGATGAATTAGATAAACATACTGGGAGAGGGACAGAGACATGCTTGTGGTTTTGAGTCTGGGCAGCGTTTTTATCTATGACATTGCCCAGAGAGAGTAAAGCTCTGTATAAAGACCACAGAAACTGCAACAATATGAGAAAATTGGTGAGAAGTATTTTGTTCTTTCAAAAAGGAGGAATGGGGTTAGGATGATCTGAGGGGAAAATATGTATGCTTAGGGCTCCCATTCTCCTTGAAGATGTAATGTTTCATCCAAAATAGAGGATATATGTTTTGTGAGAAGACTGAAAAGAGTAGAACTAGAGGCCTGCATTGGAGAAGGTCAGTGGGACCTCACTTCTTGTCAGCCCTTGGATGTTATGTTTGGATATGAAACCTCTTATTAGGGTCCTCAGGTTCTTTGTATATACTCCCATCTCTCTAGTGGGTGGATCTGGATTCTTTGCAGCTGAGGATTGGATACCACCCTGTTAGTAGGACTGATTAAAGACTTGCTAATCTTGTGATTTAAAGTATATAAAGTAATGAAAAAATTACTGTAGCTTCAACTTAAATGTCAGTAAGATCAAACTAAGGTAAAAGCCCAAATTGAATCTCTGTTATCGTGTAAACTATTTAACATAACAAATTCCTCCTGAATTTGATATATTTTCCCAGATGAATTTGATACCCTTCCCATTTTGCCCTGCCAGGTGAAAGTTTCCATTCTATAATCTTTCCAACTGTCAATATACTAGAATGGTTCGTAATGTTGTCTTTCCTATTTGAAGATCAAAAATTAAGTAATCAGCTGATTTTGAGACTGAAATGCATATGAAATTTGTTATCAAATTTTGGAGAGAGACCTTAACCTTTGAAAGAGAGGCATGATAGTCTTGACTCAAAGAAGAGCTAACCCTGAGACAGTCCTTTAAGCTATACTAGGAATCCTTCACTATAGGAATCTCTATTAATTAACCTATGTTAGTTAAGGGAGACTTGGTTGTGTTAACAGACTTCAACATCTCTATGACTTTACAGAATAGAAATGTGTTTCTTGCTCACTTAATAGTCCAGGGAAAATGTTTCAGTTGTGTTGGCCTTTTTTCAGATAGTCACTCAGGGACCCACACATTTTCCATCATGTGCTTCTGTTACCCTTAAGGTCTTATAATCATAAGCCTCCCACCGGAAGACATGGGAAGAGGCTGGAGGAGCCCATGAAAGGTTTTATGCACCAGACACATTAATCATTTTTAATCATAATCTGAGTTGGCAAGAACTCAGAAACATGGTCATAACTAACTGCAGGGGAACCTGGAGAACATAACTTAGTGGTATTTCTAGGAAAAAGAGGTAAATGATTTTGGTGAACTGCTTAAAGCCTCTGCCATACTAATGAAGGAAAGAGTGACTGTGGCAAAATAAGGACATTGCTGAGGATTTTGTTTATTGGAAGTCAGTTTTGAGAGAGATGCTCGAGAGATTTCTGACTTTTAAAATATAAATTTTTAAGAGCTTTATTCTCATGTGTTTAAGAAGGAAAACTGGTAGTGTAGGAAGGCAGCTCTTGGTGAGAAATTTATAGTTTGGATCACTTTCACTTCTTAAATTTAGCAGGAGAGGAGAGAATTTAAAAGATAACAAGAAATCAAAACCCAAATTGGAGAAATGGGTGTCTCCAAATTTTTTTTAATTGAGGTATAAATGACATATAGCATTATATTGGTTTCAGGTATGCAACATGATGACTCAATATTTCCATGTATTATGAAATGATCACCACAATAAGTTAACATCCACCACCATACACAGTTATAATTTTTTTCTTGTGATAAGAACTTTTAAGATCTATTCTCTGAAACAACTTTCAAATATGCCATACAGTATCATTAGCTGTAGTCACCATGCTGTACATTGCATCCCCATGACTTATAACTGAAAGTCTGTACTTTTGACACCTTGTATCCATTTCACACCTCACCACTGCCCGCCCGCCCCCACCTCTGGCAACCGCCAATCTGTTCTCTGTGTCTATGAGCTTGTTTTTTTCTTTTTTCTGTTTTTTTTTTTTTTTTTGGTTTTCACATGTAAGTGAAATCATACAATATTTGTCTTTTTCTGTCTGAATTATTTCACTTAGTGTAATGTCCTCAGGTTTATGTTGCCATAAATGACAAGCTTTCCTTTTTTTAAATGGTTGAATAATATTCCATTGGATATATATACCATGTTTTCTCTATCTATTCATCTGTCAGTGGATACTTAGGTTGTATCCAAGTCTTGGCTATTGTAATAATACTGCAATGAAAATAGGGGTGCCTATATCTTTTTGAGTTAGTATTTTTGTTTCCTTCAGATTAAATACCCAGAAGCGGAATTGCTGGATCATATGGTAGTTCTAATTTTCTGAGGAATGTACATATTGTTTTCCATAGTGGCTGCACCAATTTACATTCCCTCCAACAGTGCATAGGAGTTCCCTTTTTTCTGCATCCTTGCCAACATTTATTTCTTTTGTTTTTGGTAGACATTTTAACTGGTGTGAGGTGATATCTCATTGTGGTTTTGATTTTCATTTCCCTGATGATTGTGATGTTGAGCCCTTTTATATGTGCTTGTACCTGTTGTTCATCTGTATGTCTTCTTTGGAGAAATGTCTATTCAGAGCCTTTGCCCATTTTTTAATTGGATTTTTTTTTTTTTTTGCTGTTGAGTTTTATGAGTTTTAAAAAATATATATTCTGGATATTAAGCCCTTATCAGATATATGATTTGCAAATATTTTCTCCAATTCGGTAGGTTGACTTTCTCTTTTGTTGATGGTTTCCTTTGCTGTGCAGAAGCTTTTAGTTTGATGTAGTCGTACTTGTTTATTTTTGCTTTGGTTGCCTTTGCTTTTGGTGTCAAATCCAAAAAATCATCACCAAGACCAATGTCAAGGAACTTACCACCTATATTTTCTTTTAATGGTTTCAGATATTACATTCAAGTTTTTAATCCATTTTGAGGCAATTTTTGTGTATGGTGTAAGATGGTGGTCCAGTTTCATTCTTTTGCGTGTGGCTGTCCAGTTTTCCCAACACCATTTATTGAAAAACTGTCCTGGAAACTATTGTATATTCTTAGCTCCTTAAGTCATAAACTAATTGACCATATATGCATGGGTTTATTTCTGGGCCGTCTATTCTGTTCCATTGATCTATGTGTCTTTTTTATGCTAGTACCATACTGTTTTGATTACTATAGCTTTGATACATAGTTTGAAGTCAAGAAGGATGATGGCTCAAGCTTTGTACTTTCTCAAGATTGTTTTTGAATATTCAGGGTCTTTTGTGGTTCTTTATAAATTTTAGGATTTTTTGATCTATTTCTGTGAAAAATGTCATTGAAAGTTTGATAGGAGAAATGTTCTAATCTCATTTTTTTACATGTAACTGTCCAGTTTTTCCAGTACCACCTATTGAAGAGACTGTCTTTTCTCCATTGATTAATTGACCATAAGTGAATAGGTTTATTTCTGGGATTTCTATTATGTTCCACTGATCTATGTGTCTCTTTTTGTGCCAGTACTGTACTGGTTTGATGACTGTAGTTTTGAGTATAATGTGAAGTCAGGAAGTGTGAAACCTCCATCTTTGTTCTTTTTTCTCAAGGTTGCTTTGGCAATTCAGGCTCTTTCATGGTTCCATATGAATTTTGGGAGTTTTTGTTCTAGTTCTGTGAAAAATGCCATGCATCTTTTGATAGGGATTGCATTAAATCTATAGATTGCTTTGGGTAGTATAGACATTTTAACAATATTAATGTTTCCAATCCATAAGCACTGGATATCTTTCCATTTATTTGTGTCTTCATCAATTTTTCCTATCGATGTCTTATAATTTTCAGTGTGTCTTATGTCTCAAGTTAGTATCTTGTAGGAAGCCTACAGATGGGTCTTTTTTTTTTTTTTAATCCATTCAGCCACTCTATGGACTAAATTCTCCAATCAAAAGACATTTACATTTAAAATAATTATTGATAGGTTGGTACTTATTCCCATTTTGTTAATTGTTTTCTGGATGTTTCATATTTCCTCTGTTTCTTTCTTCTTCTCTTGCTCTCTTCCTTTGTGACTTGATGATTTTCTGTAGTGGTATGCTTAGTTTCTTTTCTATTTTCCTTTTATGTATCTAGGTTTTTGCTTTGTGGTTATCATGAGGTTTACATAAAACAATTTATAACAATTTAAGTTAAGTTTGAATGCAATCTACAGCTTTTTATATTTTTACTCCCTCCCATGTTTTATACTTTTGATGTCACATTTTACATCTTTTTATCTTGTGTATCCTTTAACTAATTGTTGTAGCTATAGTTATTTTTATTACCATTGTCTTTTAACCTTCATACTAGCTTTATAAGTGATTCAGCCACCACCTTTACATTTTTCTGAATTTTACTATATATTTAACTTCTCCCATGAGATTTATACTTTCATATGTTTTCCTGTTACTAATTAGCACCATTTCATTTCAGCTTGAAGAAGTCTCCTTAACTTTTCTTGTAAGGCTGGTTTAGTGACAACGAACTCTTTTATCTTTTGCTTGTCTGGAAAACTCTTTACCTCTCCTTCAACAACTTTGCCAGGTGGAGTATTCTTGATTGGAAGTTGTTGTTTTTTTTTCTTTCAGCATTTTGAGTATACTGTGTCACTCCCTTCTAGCCTACAAAGTTTCTGCTGAAAAATCTGCTGATGATCTTATGGGGGTTGCCTTGTGCATAACATAACAAGTTATTTGTCTCTTGCTGCTTGGATTCTCTTCTAGTCTTTAACTTTTGACAGTTTAATTATAATGTGTCTTGGTGTGGGTCTATTTGAGTTCATCTTTTTTGGAACTTTCTGGGTTTTCTGGATCTGGATGTCTGTTTCATTCCCCAGGTTAGGAAAGTTTTCAGGCATTATTCAAATGAGTTTTCTCCCCTCTCTTCTCCTTCTGGGACCCTTATAGTGAAAATGTTGGTCTTCTTGATGTTGTCCCATAAGCCCCTTCAACTATCTCTACTTTTTTTCATTCTTTATTCTTTTTGCTGCTCCTATTGTGTGAGTTCCACCACTCTGTCTTCAATTCCATTGATCCTTTCTTTTGTTTCATCTAGTCTGCTGTTGAATCCCTCTAGTGTATTTTTCAGTTCAGTTATTATATTCTTCAGCTCTGTGACTTCTCTTTGGCACTTTTGTATATTTTCTCTTTTTTGAAGTTCTCACTGTGTTCATTCATTCTTCTCCCAAGTTTGGTGACCGTCTTTATTACCACTATTTTGAAATTTTTTCAGGTAAATCACTTATCTGTTTCATTATTGACTTTCTGAGGTTTTATCTTGTTCTTTCATTTGGAATATATTCCTATTTCTTCATTTACCTTGACTCTCTGTGTTGGTTTCTACGCACTAGATAAAACCACCATCTCTCCCAGTCTTAAAGGAGTGGCCTTGTGTAGGAGATGAACCTTATTGTTCTACTCTGCCTTAGCTCTTGGTTGTCTGTCAATCCTTTGTGATTGTTCATGCAGCCTGTTTTATTTTTAGTGGCTCCTTGTAGTTGAGGGTGTGCCAAGACCTGTCAGTGGAGGGGAGGATCTCAGTAAGCACCTAGATCCAAGTGGTTTGGAAGCCAGGCCCTCAGGCAGCAGCTTTTAAAATACATAAATACATGTAGTCCTGTGGGATCACAAGCATAAATCTCACTGGCCACCAGAGCCAGGAAATCTGGAGGAGTCTTCTGGGTGGCAGTTACAAAAATCAGAGTGCCAGACAAGCTGTCTTCTGGGACATGCTGGTAACCTGGAATGAGGCAGAGGGAGAGCACAAATATGGCATCCACCCACCTCTGTCCGTGCTGTTCTTACCTCAGTAGGCCCCTAGATGTGTGCTAAACCAGATCCCTGCCCTCAGAATAAAGTTCCAGGTCAAGCAAATAGGCCTTTGTCACAGAAAGACTGGGTGCAGGTTTCAGTCTCCTGATTGTGCAGTGCCCTGGGGATGGTAGCCAGGCAAGAAGTGACTCTCCAATTATTATAGTCCCATGGGACACATGAATGCCAGCCCTGCTGGCCACCAGAGCCAGTGATCAAAGGGTGTCCCATGGGTGGCAGTCACAAAAACCAGGGCACCAGACATGCATAAGGCTCTTCTCTGGGAGATACTGGGGCTCTGCAACATGACAGAGGGAGAGTGCAAAGATAGTGCCTGCCCTCTGAGGTCTCTGGAAAGGATTACAGTCAGCCCTTATATGTGTGTTTAATTAGAATCCTGTCCCTCAGGTTGTAACTATGAATATAAGCTAATAGGCCTTTTTCACAGAAAGACTGGGCTCCTGGGTCTGTTGCCTCTTGCTGGCCCTGGGAGTGTTGGCAATTAAGAACTCTTTCTTGATTGGTTAATAGTGAGAGTGATTGATGCACTCATGAAAGTACATACTAGGTAACACAGTTAGAAACTCTGCCTGGAGTTTCATCTTTGAGGAGGTAGCTTATGAGCTGAGTTGTTCAACAAGCATCAAGAATTAACTCTGCTGGTGATATGCTAGATGGTTTGAGAATACAAAATTAAATAGAAGGAGCATTTGTCTCCTGTCTGAAGATTTACAATCTTGAATTAATAGTTTGAACAGAAAGACACAAATAGTCAATAAGGTAGTAAGGCTGATAGCCAATTTGCTGAACTGTTAAAATACCAAATTCTTCCATATCAGGGTAAGTAGCAGCTAATCCAGGTACCCCTTTATTTGTTCTCTACTCTGTCCCCCCCTCATTATCACCCCTAATCCTGTCTTCCATAGTCCCCGAACTTTCCTATGTTCTACTAACTAAAGGATTAATACTCTTATGCATGCAATATTTTACATATAATCCCAGGGGATGCACTTCACTAAGGGGTAAAAAAGTTTCAAGCCTTGAAATAGCAATGAGAATTTGGTAATCTGCAGTTAAAGGCCAAAGTGTGAAGTTCAAGTTGGGGAAGAGAGGGAAATGGAAATGAAGAACTCATATGGATAATATAGATCCACGGAGAGATATTAAGCAGATATTTTTTAAAAAAATGATAATTTTGACCAACCTTAGTATATAAGTACTCACTGATGTGTGTTGAACTAGCTATTATGATGCTAATGAATTATTATTAGTAACATATACTCTTAATTTGCATATGTTTTTTGCTGTTGCTCTTTCTGTTCCTGCCAGCTAATGAGTTTGCATCCACATTTGCAAGATGGCTAATCCTTGTTTGGGATCTTATCTGCTGATGAAACAAAAGAAAATGAGATGAGGCACACAGAGGAGATTGAGCTAGAGATGTAGTTTCCATAAGCACAAACCTCCGACCAATGGGAGGAAAAAAAGAAAAGCTTCATACATATAGACTTGCATGCAGGGAATTTACCTCCTTAGCTATACAATTATAAAATCTATTATGCCAATATTACTCCACTTTTCAATAGTGATTTCAGAATTATAGACATGAGCACTGAAAAATCATTGGGAGGGAAAAAAATCAAACTTGTTTGATCTGGAGTGATTTTTTCCATTTCACTCAGAACATTTTACCAAACAGTAACCGAATATTGACAAATAGGTTTACTCATCAATGTGAACAGGCATGAGATCACTAAGAAGTTCTGGATTAAAAAAGGGCCAGTAAGAAAGATTTGGCTATATGAAAATATTGAGAGAACTGATTCCCCATTACTTCCCTCCTTCCCAAAGAGAGAATGTATTCCTTATTAATGGATGATTATTACAGGTCAAATAATAAACACCCAAAACAGTACCTGAACAAATCAGTGTTTTATTTACATCATAGTTTACTGTTCTTCCTAACTGACAGTCACTGCATTGTAGATACTGTCAATTATAATTCCTAACACTATGTGTGTAATGTTTCTTCATCTTCCATCTTAAGAGTAACTGAGTAATATTATGTGATGGAAGTAAATATTAGTCTTCATATCCTTCCAGCAGCAAGCTCCAAAATCAAAACCTAACAATCAATAGAATATGTATGCATAAAAAAATCCAGAATTTATCCCCTTTGAGACATATGGGAATAAAATTTTCATATTCCCAAAGGTCTGCATTTTTTTGGCATTAAACAGGGTATTACAATTTAACACAAAATCAGGTGACACTTAATATTGTTTAATATTTTAAAACTCTTTCTCTACTAATACAGATCATCTTAATGTGACTGATAGAAATGTTTCTTGCACTGCATCATCTTGGGGGAAGCTTTGCCCCTATGGTGTTCCTCTTCTCCATCCCTCTTCCTGGGGTTGGTGGTGGTGCCTCCCCATAGCAGCAGCTCAGGGAGATCCAGGCAGGCAGTCCTCTTCACTCTGAATGGGCAAGCGCTCTGGAGGAAGAACAGATTCCAATTTCTGCCAGCGCTCTGGAGGCCACAGGATGTGAGTAGCATGACCATGCAGGAGTCCCAAGGAAACCTGAACTCATGAGAGACACAAAGTGAGAAAGATGTTCTTTTATATAGGATCATCATTAATATCTTGAAAACAGAATTTGATCCAGGTCGATAGTCCATGGAAAGATAATGATGATGATTAAGATAGTAAACCCTTAGTGGCATTTTTTTCTAGGTGCTTTATATATGTAAATTCCTTTAATACAACCATTTGAGGTAGGTACTGATATCCCCTTTTTGCATAAGAGAAAACTATGTTCAGGAAGGTTAAAGCACTAGCCAGAGGTCACACAGCTCTCAAGCCACAGAGGCTGGCTTCAAGGCTGAGCAGTCCAACTTCAGGGGCTGCACCCTTAACCTCTATCGTCAGTAGACTGGTTGCTTAACCTCTGGAGGCATGAATCTGGTTTACATTCTCAGAATTTCCTCCAGCGTTCCCAGTATCTCAGAGAGACTTTTTTTTTTTTTTTTTTTTTGGTGGAAAATCAGAGATTCCTTAAAAATATCTATATTTTGTAAAAAAATATTGTCCCACATACTGGATGAGCAGCAGAAGTTAGGTGTGAGACTGGGTAGGGTGCCTCCACCGAAAGTACACTGAGCAATTCGGATCTACTGCTCACGAAGAGAGGTGGGAAACCAAGGGAAAAAAATCCAGTATATCGTCCTCTACTGATGACGGTTCGACTTATGACTTTTTGACTTTATGATGGTGTGAAAGCAAGACGCACTCAGTAGAAACCATACTTCCAATTTTGATCTTTTCCCAGGCTAGCAATATACGGTATGATACTGATACTTTCTTGTGATGCTGGGCAGTGTCTTTGAGCTGCACAATTACAAGGGTAAACAATTGATACACTTAACAACCATTGTGTTTTTCACTTTCAGTACAGTATTCAATACCTTACATGAGATATTCAGTATTTTATTATAAAATAGGCTTTGTGTTAGATAATTTTGCCCAACTGTAGGCTAGTGTTAAATGTTCTGAGCACATTTGAGGTAGGCTAGACGAAGCCATGATGTTTGGTAAGTTAAGTTTATTAAATGCATTTTTTACTTAAGATATTTTCAACCTTCAGTGGGTTTATCAGGATGTAACCCTATCATAAGTGGAGGAAAATCTATATGAAAATCACTGCAGATGGTAAAAGACATACCAGGATGGAAGAGGAGGCAAGGGAAGGGAACTTCTCCTGGAGGATATAAGACTGAGTCCTGAGAGGGAGGGAGCCCTTAAAGACATGTCAGGCTCCCTAGGGACATGAACTGCAGTGCTCAAAAGAATGTAGCAAACCAGTTTAAAATGCAGACGAAGGCCCTACACTCAGAGATTTCCAGGCCCTCCCTCAGACCTGTGAAGGGTAATCTGTGCCTTTTGTTGTCGGTGCTATCAGGTAATATTTTAATGGTATGTAGAAGCTTACAAAACACACTCATATTGAGTGCCATGTATAAACCAGATACTATGTGTCCATTTTATTTTCAAATGTTTTTCCTATAAATTGGAGCTCCACAGTGATTAACATATGACACTGCTTTCATTAAAGTTCTATTTATATGCATTTGAAAAATCACACTGCCCAGAGACTCAGAGCTGGATGTCAAGGGAAACACTTCCAAACAGATAACCAGAAACATTAAAAAAAACAAGTAAGGAAAACATTCACAACAACTTGAAATACAAACAAAATAAGCCCAAAGGGTACCAAGAAGCCCATGGGCCCAATAATGGAATTTTTCTTCAACTTGTTACTGTAAAAATCAAACCTACAGAAAATTTGAAAATGTTGTATAAAAAATAGCTCTATTCACCAAAATCACCAGTTATTTACATTTTGCTGCATTCATTCCCCTCTCATATGTGTATATATGTATTTCTACACATATACTTTTTCCTGAAACATTTGAAAGTTGTTGTCATCATGCTGAATTTACCCCCAAATACTTCAGCGTGTATCACCTAAGACACTTTCCTACATCAACACAATAAATTATATGCAAGACATTTAATATTGATACAATATTACTTAATATACAGCCCATATACAAATGTTTTCAATTGTCCAAATGTGTTTCAGAGCTATTTTATTTTTTAAATTTTCAACTGAGGATCACAAATTGCATCATGATTGTCACTATGATGCTTCAGTTTACGTTTGGCTTAATCTAGAGGTTCTACGTCTGTAATTGCCCGATTTTTTTCCCCTCCTGATTAGAGTCAAGTGTTCTTGGCAAGTATACCATATAGCTGATATTCTTACCATTTTATCACATCAGGAGGCACAAAATATCAGTTCATCCCATGTCATGTGAAGTTTGATCATTCGATTAAGGTGATGTTGACCAGGTTTCTCTTGTAAACCAATCATTTTCCTTTTGTAATAAGTAATCAGGGGGATGATATTTTGAAATGTAAATATCCTGTATGTCAACAACATATCATCTCACTGCTCTCTGAAGGAAGCTGGTTTCTAAAGCATCTAAAATAATTTTTAACATCTATTGATTACCCTGCCTGAAACAGGATAATCAATCAATTATCCTGCTTTCTAAATTTGTTATTTCTTTTACATTTATTAGCTTCCATTCTTCTCTTAAAAAGTATTGTCCCCTCCAACCTCAAATGCCTATATATATATACACACATACATATATATATATATATATATATATATATATATTTTTTTTTTTTTTTTTTTTTTAGTTGCGGCACACGGGATCTTTCTTTTAGTTGCACCTTGTGGGATCTAGGTCCCTGAACAGGGATCAAACCCAGGCCCCCTGCATTGGGAGCACGGAGTCTTAGCCTCTGAACCACCAGGGAAGTCCCCAAATGCCTATATTTTAACATAAAAGAAGATTCCTTTTTAAATTCAAAATCTTACTATCATTTGGTTTGTTTGATACTCAGATGTCCTACATGGGGCCAGTGGGGGTCCTTTGTTCATTTTTGGGTATGCCTCCATGAATCTTTGAGCACTTCCTAACTTTTTGGTACCATTAGGTGTTGTGGGCTTACCTTGTACTTCATACCTGTTCCCTCTGAAATTAGACATCTCTTTAAAGAGCCTTGGTCTCTTTTGTCAAGGAATGCTATTTAGAAATCAAGATCTGGTACTAGATGTGCTCATTGCTCCTGGGGCTGTCAATCTTCTATGCCATTTCAGGGGATAAACATAAAAAGCCCCAAACCACAGGATCCTCTCTTACCTCCTGCATTCCCTATTTCTATCTCCCTTCTTCCAGAGTGAGCCCTCTGTCTGCAACACGTTTACACTATCCTAAAATACACAAAAAATTGTTTTGAGATCACTATACTATAAATACTACCAACAACAAATTTCGTGAGTAAAAATCGAGATTTCTTTGCAATTATTTTGGTCCTTAAAATAGATCTCATTTTAAGGGTGTATTGGCAGAGTCCTGTATTCAAAACTTAGTTGAATTCAGTCTTTTTTTCTTCCCAATATACAGTTATATTTCTATTTGATATATAGTTAGGCCCATTTGTTTCTATTTGTATTCAATTTTAGAGTTCGCTTTTGTTATCCTTTTTGATTCAATTTAACTTTTGAATAAATATTTAAATGGTTTAAGAGTAAAATTATTCTTAAAAGGTATGGCGTGCAGAATAATGTCCCCACACAAACTCCAAAGATGCATATCCTGATCCCCAGAAGGTGTGAATATGTAATGTTCCAGGGCAAAATGGGAATTAAGGTTACAGCTGGATTTCAGGTCGCTGATCAGTTGGTCTTAAGATAAGGAGACTATCCTGTAGGATCCCATGGACACAAATGTAATCACAAGGGTCTTAAATGTAGACCAGCTAGGCAGAAGGGTCAGATTCAGAGAGAGATTTGAAGATACGGATGCAGAACAGGGCCATGAGCCAAGGAATGCAGGTGGACTCTGAAAGCTGGCAAGGAAACAAATTATCTCCTAGAGCTTCCAGAATAAAGGCAGCCCTGCTGATACCCTAATTTTAGCCTAGTGTCCATTTTGGGCTTTTGGCCTCCAGAACTGTAAAATAATAAACTTACGTTGTCTTAAGCCACTAAACTTGTGGTGATTTATTACAGCAGCAATAGGAAACTAATAAACTAATAACAAATACAGAGAAGTTCCACTCCCATCTGCTACCTTACCTCTCTAATAGGCTAACTATGTTAATTAGTTTCTGGTTTATCCTTTTTTTTTTTTCCAAAAAAGAAAATATATGTAAAAATACATATTTTTATCAGTTTTTATCTGTTACATTCTTATTTCCCTTTTTTCTCATACTGAAGGTATATATTCCCTTTTGCATGGTACTTTTATTCTTAACAGCATATCCCGGAAACCACTTCCTATCACTTCATAAAAATGGAGCCTGTGGTTTTTACAAAAGCCCTATCCCACATCCAAGCGATTCTGATTAACCCCACTAGAAATCTAGATCTGGACTTTCCGCTTGGCTTCACACCAAGAAAAGGTAAACCTAACCAACTTTAAAAACTCTCTTGAATATATTTGGAACTCCTAAGTAACCATTCTAACCATATTAAATGCAGAAGCCTAGATCTAAATGGTCTATCATGCTGCCGTTTTTTTAAAATCTATTTTTGTCCTTGTCTGGGCTCAGCTGAGCTAGAGAACAGCTGGTCTCCATCCCCTCCACAATAACCCTTTTTAGATTTGATAGCTGCTACTCAGTTGTTCCTCAAGCCTTTATTTGCTTTTCCAAGTTGTTTAACTTTTTTCATAAGGTTGATCTGCCAATCTTTTAACTTGGCTGAACTCTTGCCAATATTTTTTGCCTGATTTCCTAGTTTCGGAGCTCAGTTTTAACAGAGTGATTCAATTTTTTTAAATCAACATTCAGTTTACCAAAACCTATTATAATTTTATTCCAAACATTTATTAGAGATGCTACTCTAACTTCCTGAAAAAAATGATTCACCTTCATAATTATAAATAATGGTGAAAATTCCCACAGATGGATAATGTATCATTTTAAAACATGGTATGGGAATGCAAAATATAACTGTTTTTTAAAGACTGAGATTAAGATAGAGAGTGCCTAGTCACTCCCTTAGCTATCTTGTCACGGATCTTTATTTTTTTTTTTGGTTGGTATGTACATAGACATGCAAAGAACACAGTGAATTTAAAAGGGCATAAAAATCCAGAAATATATTAAACTTTAAACAAATTAAAAGTTATCTTCAGGTCCAGCTTTGGTGTCCACACATACTGTGTTAGGCATGGTCTTCCAGAGAAAAAGAACCAATAAGATGTGTGTATATATAGGAAGAGATTTATTTTAAGGAATTAGCTCACACAATTATGGAGACTTGGTGAGTCCAAAATCTGATGCAGAGGGCCAGTAGGCTAGAGACTCAGGAAAGAGCTGTAGTTTAAGTTCAAAGGCAATCTGCTGGTAAATTCCTCCCTGGCTGGGGGAATGTCAGCCTTTTGTTCTTTTCAGGCCTTCAACTGACAGCTCTCCAGTACGTGAGTGTGACTTATCCAACCTGCTTTCAAAGTCCACCCATCTAAATGTAAATCTCATCCAAAACCACTCTCGCTGAATGATGTTTGACCAAATATCTAGGCACCTTGGCCCAGCCAAGTTGACACACAAAATTAACCATCATACCTACAAATATAATCACCTCTGACAAACATATTTCTTCTGTGCTTACTCAATGTCACACACAGTGTTCACTGTATTCAGGGTGATGTTCCAAACGACTTACTTATACACACTGACTCATTTAATTCTCACAATAACCCTGATGCAGGTACTATTATTGTCTCTACTTCATAGTTGAGGAAACTCAGGTATAACAATACATTTTTTGAGCTGAGGCTTTAATATATGCCCTCTGGCTCTCGAATATCTATATCAGGATCACCATATAATTTATCAAACAAATGAGACACTTCTGTCAATGGGGGCACTTTTTAAGTTAAGTCAGGATAATAATTTGTCCAAGACTGTCCTGGACAAATCAAGATATGGTCACCCTAATCATATAATACTTCTTGATATTCCTAGGTCCCACATACTTTCCTGAAACAAGTAGATTTATCAAAAGGAAATGCGCATTATGGGCAGAATTGTGTTCCCCCAAAATTCATATATTGAAGCCCTAACCCCTAGTACCTCAGAATGTGACTGTGTTTGGAGATAGGGCCTTTAAAGAAGGGACTAAGATAAAATGAGGTCATTAGGGGAGGCCCTAACCCAATCTGATGGTATGCTTGTAAGAAGAGGAGATTAAGGCACACAAGGAGGTAACAGGGTTGCATGTAGACAGGTGAAAGACCATGTAGGGACACAGCAAAAGGACAGTCACTTGCACGCCAACGAGAGTGGCCTTGGAAGAAACCAAACTCACCAACACAATGATCTTGGATTTCTAGGCTCCAGAACTGTGAGAAAATTTATTGTTTAAGCCATGCAGTCTGTAGTATTTTGTTATGGCAGCCCTAGTAAACCAATACAGACATAAATAAAAAGGAACACTGTGCTGGAAGCCAGTTCCTGAGATGTCCCAATATTCACACCAAATAGGGGAACAAAGGAAGAGGATGAGAAAAAAAGGAAAAAAAAATCTGTTATTAAAGAGCGAGAGAGAAAGATGCTTAAGCATGTATTGAATACAATTTTTTTCAATAGCTTAAATACTTTGACCAACCAACCTAATATTTTATTGGGACTCAACGCTCCCCTCTCTTTGCTCGTTTGTGTTCCCTGTGTAGATGTGTCTCCTCCAATGGATCCACAGTATTTTTAGGCTTGAGGAATTCACTTTTACAGTAAATTTTAAAACACAACACCAAAAACACATTAAACATTATAAACCCTTAGCAGAGCATTGCATTTTTAGTATCTACTGAATGAGAAAATAGGTCCATTTACATGTATTAATGAGCCTCTTACAATAACTCTTTTGCCCAAAGATGGGGAATCAAGGATTTAGAATAATTGTCACCAAACTATTTTGATTGTGTACCCCACTAGCAAAAATACTTGAGAATTCACCTTCATATTTATATATTTAAAATTGTATATATAATATATAAATATGAAATTATATAATATATAATTATATAAAAGTATATTAAAATTACATATACATATATGTATTAGTATTAACACTATAAAACCAAATGTTAGTAAAGCTCAAATTCTTATTTTTCAGATCCAAAGTTCTAATTTTTTTTTTTTCTGTTTTGCATCCAGGGGATCACTATAAACACCCCCTATATATTCCTGCTCCCTCTTTAGAAATCCCTTCTCTGGCAAACACCAAAATTACTGTCTGGAAAGTGATCAGTGCTATCAGTCAACTGGTTTGTCTTGTCCACATGATGCCAAGGAACCACATGGACTAAATTTACAGTGAACTGCCTCTCTTTGATTGAACTGGCTCCACTAAGAAGTTATTTTGGCATCTGGTAGACACAGCCTTCGCAGGCCCAGCCTTTGCTTCAGGTGCCAGGGGCACAGGTGTGTGTTACTCTGGTTCCCTCCACCCATTTCCACAGGGCTACAGTCTACAGAACACTCTTCTGATTCTTGGCTTCAGGGTACCCTCTGTTGAAGGAAGAGCTTGCAAGGACAGTCTGTGAGCACTGTGGTAAAATAATAAAAATAAAACCAGTTACTTTGTACTGGTCATTGCTGAGCAAGGACAAACATAAGCACATGAGTCTAGAGATAGGACAGAGGGGAAAACACAGAAAAGAAGGTAAGGAAGAAAGAAGATGACTGTTAATGGGGGCAAACTCCTTTTTAAAAAGGTGTTCAGAACTAGAGCCAGGGTCAGAGAAGGACCAATATGAGAAATCAGATGAAGCATAAAACTTCCAAGTTTATGTGATTAAAATGTTTTCTGAAAAGGACAATGTTTCATCCAAGATTAGGAATTACTTTTCAGCAACAAATATTGGTTGAATGAGTGAATGTTCATTAAGGAGGAAAGCTAAAATCTGGAAATGCTATATTTTCTGATCTGGGCATCAAGGAAATTCCCTAACTTATCTTAAGAGAAACAACCACAGTTTGCTGGAAAACAATATTAAGTGACATAAGAGCTTTACAGATGATGTGCCACCGTGGATTGACCACAAACTAGTGCTACCAAAAAACTGTGATACAGTTCTTGATACAGTTCTTCGGTCCAGTCTCTTTTAAAGTTACAGTATGGAATTTAAAACATATACATGAAATACACAGATTTTAAATTTTTATATTTACTGCCTCTTAAGAATTTTTAAATATATTACACAGGCAAAGAAAATTGGTTTGGATTGCCTCTGGGGACCACCATTTACCTCCAAAGCAAATGAACAATATTAGGGAGGAGAGAAATGTATAATGACTGGTCTTCAGTCTCCTGGGATGAGTACCATTGGTTTTTGAGTAAGAGACCAAAATTCTGGCTACTTGTCCCCTTCCACACATTAAACTTTTCCTGAATACAACGTCCACGTCAGTCTGCTCTCCGTGGCAGCCAGGGAACACTGCTCACTGCTGTACTGACAAACTCTTTCCGGACTGGAATACCACAAAAGAGGGTGTTGTCTTGATCACTACTGATAAGACCAGAGATGGGAGTGGTACCTGGAGAGCAGAACACTAGAGAGAAACACGGGACTTCACTCAGGGCCCGTGCTTTGGTACTGCGCATTCAATATGATGCTGCAAGTGGAGAGTGCAGGGCAGCTTCCGTGCACTGGTGATCAACCCTGAGGGAGCAGAGCACTGTATGCCAGTTACTAATCCCATGGAGGGACCCCACCTAAACGGAGGACAGCAGAGATCATCACAATGCCCGCCACAAGGAACAGACGCCTAACATCTCACCCACTGCATCTTGGTGTCAGTCACTGAGGAAAACACAACGCCATCAAGCTCTGGACGGAACAGGGCATGCCTCACACAGAGAAGAGACAGAGCAACACCAGCTTCCACTGTGGGTGTTGGTGGTACTCTGCTCCACAGAGAAGGATGCCCTGATAGTGCAGAGATTTGCCTTCCTGGCCCTGCCTCTGCGGTCACCATTTTCTGGGCATGTCCGTGTTACACAACAACAACACTAAAGGCAGGTACTTAAAAACAACCTGAAAGACTAAGAGAGGTTGAGGAGAGCAAAATAATTCCTTTATCAGAGAGCATAAAAGTGAGCTCTCTTGAAAATATGGACAAAAGCAGACGCGTGGTCTAAGTGAATCAAAAAGAATTAGAAATAAAGACAGGCAAAAACATACCATATGGAAAAATAAGCAACGGCACTGTTTTAAAATATTATGAAAAGGATATTTTTTATAAGTCCGAAGGATAGAAATGATAGCACCTACTTTATTTTTACACATGGATTAACATATACAAATTTGAGGTTTTCATTAACATTGTTTGATACAGTAGACAAGGGTCAGAAAGAGAATAGTAGTGGCCTGTCAACCAGCACACATTCCCAAGATGCTCATCTACACAGCATTGAGCAGATAAACATAGTCCGCTAAACAAAAACATGTAGGGAGACTGCTTCCAGTCTAAGCAAGCACTGACTGACATCTACGCAAACACAAACTAGTAATGGCAAAGCTTTGGTTGTAGAGGTGGATGAGAGGCATGAGGGTCATGTGCTAAAGAATTATGCAGAAGACAAACAAGGAAAGTATCAACACTCCTAAGACCTAAGCTGGTAAGCAAAAGAATATATAGGAATAAAGGAGGGGAGAAGGAACGCTCTAGAAAAATGGAGAAATAAGTTAGAACAGAGGGGAAGCAGCAGCAGGTAAGGTAAAAGGCACAGAGGCAGTGGTGGCACACTGAGAAAGCTTTATTTGTGGGGAATGAACCACTTCCATTGCCCCCTCCCACAGGGACCCTAGTAGCAGCACCAGTTATGAGAACACGTCACCATCCAGAAAATCCCAGCGCTGTTCTCTGTCTCCTCCCTGAAGTGACAAGAGTAAGGGTCCTTGTACCTGGGAATATTTCCCTTGGATGAGAACACCTTCCTTCCTAAAGATGTATAATACAGGCTCACAATACCTTATCTACAATTCCAAAATCCAAAGAGCTCCAAAAGTTCAATTGTTTCGTAACTCTCTGGTAGCAAAACCAGACGTGACCTAAACTGTTAGGAAATCATACCCTTTATTTATCCCCTGCAGTGTGCCTATTCATAATTTTTGCTGCAGAAGTATTAACGTGCTTGATTATAGAAGTTGCCCCAGACTCTGCTGGGAACATTATGTTACATGGTATAGATATTGTTTAGATGCTGTGTGTAGACACTGATACCACCTTTCCAACATCCAAACAAACAGTCTGATTTCTGAAACACGTTTGCCCTCCAAGTTTTAGATATAGTATTACTATCTTTAAATATCTGCAAAGATGAATATTTACCAAAGAGGATAAATGTAACCAGAGTTTTGGGCTCAGTCCTAGGTGGGATGGGACCCCGTGTAGGATCTCACCAACTGGCGGGAAAGACAGATGTTTAAACAGAGCATCAAAATACAACCTAATATGACAGACATATGAAGGAGCCAAGTGCCCTGGGAGCAGAGACTGCGGTCAGGCCTAAGGTTCCACTGAGCCGCTGCATCTAAGCTGGCTCCCAGGGATGATGGAGACTTCCCCCTTCTGAGGATAGACCTTTACCCAGTGACATCCCCTGCCAGATTTCTGTCTAGAACATTCTCCTAATCCTCCTTGCCCCCCACTGAGTTGCAAAATTGAGACAATGTGATAGGTTGATACTACCCAGTACTTTGCCGTCGAAAAGGAAAGCCATATGCTTTACAAAAGATTCAAAATGAGATTCTCTCTTCTAAAGACCTCATTCTAGGACAAGTGTTTTCCTTCATTATCAACAATTTTAACTTTAATCATTTCAAAGCAATTTTCCTGTTCAAGACTGAGCTTTAATCAGAATGCATTTTCAGGTCACTTCATGGCCTCTTCAGGATTCTCTCTAGATAACTACAGAATCAGGCATAACCATTCCAGTCCCCCCCAAGCCCGGCACCTTCAGTAAGTAGTTAGTTCAACATTTTATGCAGAAATAGATACAAAACAGGCCTCTAGGGGTATCTCCAGCTAATTTTCATGAATTAATTTCCCAGGATTAACGTTTATGCACCAGTCTCTTCACCACATAATCAAATCACTGGAGTTGAAGTGGTCTAACTCCTTATTTTGCAGCTTGATTAAGCAGGTGATGAAATACTTGAATATAATTTGGATAGTTAGAAACTCACAGTATCAACAATAAACCACAGTGGGGGATGACATTACTGATGATGTCTCATTGTTTACTTGTGTTCTCTCTAGTAGCTCGTGTCCCACACTCTATTTTTATGTAGGAGATAAAACAGTTCATATAAATACATGAGGGGAGAGGCGTGAAAGTCTTTACTGTGGTTGACATTGTTTTAAACCATATTTAGGCCACTGGGCAGACAGCTGCTGAGACAAACCAGACTGCCATTGGTAGGAGAGGATTTGGGACAACAAGGTATCCAGCAGCCGTTGCCAGACCTGCTGCTATGGTGGATGAAGCCACATCCCTACCATGGTTACCTCTGTTCATTTGGGTGGTTATCTGGCATCCAGTCTCTGTCTTACCATCTCTCCCTACTTCCCATCCCTCTTTTATTCTTTTTTCAAAAAAAAAAAAAAGAAATCGAGGAGGCTTACAAAACAACCAACCAGGAACAAAAGAAGATAAATAAAAGTGACAACTAACAAGAGCCAAGATAGTTGCCGTGGAGAGCACACTTGGTACGCAGCATGTTTTCTTCTTCATGGTGGCTCTCAGATAGCTAGCTTACACAGCTCGCATAGGAGAGGGGGAAGTGTCCCAATTTTTAAGGGAAGCTAAGTTTTTGTCTGATTAAATTTCTGCAAGCTATTTCTCACATGGGCTCTGTCACAGGATACTCGAAGCATCAAAATGGACAATGTCCATGGAAGTAGGTTCCACCTAAAAGACAGTAGGACAGTTCAGCTTACTGGCAATTAGCTGTTCTGCCAAATGATTAAGGCGATGTTGTCTTGTATGTAATCTAGAGACCTAACTTATTCCAATGATAAGTACTTAGATTACCTGGCAGCACAGATAGATAGAATGCCCTTTAAATGATCTTTTCTAAATATTTCTTTCACCTGTGTTTTTGATATACAAGATCTGTTCTGTGTTGTTTGTGGCAGGAGATAATTCCTGATCCAAAAATCTGGCTGTGTATCTACAAATGAAGGATGAGTTGGAACTGATGATCTACTGCACTCAGCCCTTCTCCTCATCCCAGAACAATATCTTAGTGGTCAGAGCTATAACTACTGTTCTTAAATTTAAGCTTACCAAAATCCAAAGAATTGCGTTGATAAGGAAAAAAGAAATTATGCAGTATAATAAAAGGTAATTGAAAGAATGGTCTAAACCCTAGCAAAACTGGCTTCTCTAGAAGAAATATCCACCAGGTATTTGAAGTGATAAAGGTACACATGATAGAGCAGGATCTTAAGGATCACTGAGATCATTATAGTTATGGGTGTGGCGTGCGTGAGTACCACCCGTTTCAACCACCTTTTTGTGTCTGTACAAGTCTTGGTGAGAAGAAATGCCTTCATCCACTGCCTAAACCCCAAGCTGGATGGTCCAGATATTCCTTCTATCCATTGCCAATAGCTGAGGGTAGGCACGTGACCAGGGCTCAACCAATTGGATACTGAAATCCAGGGCTATGAATGTGGAGGGAGCGATGCAAAGACACAGAAATAGTCAGAGATTACTGGCAGAGACGAGAGTGCCAGGAAGTGTGCAGTGACACCAATTGCCAAACCCATCATCCTGCTCCTGTGTGTGACATAAGGGTGTCCTACGTTGCTAACTGTCTAATTCCCAAGCCTTGTTTTCATCCCATCCATTCAGTGATATCCAATATCGATATCCTTCCAATGACATCTTTTCTACTTAAATTAGTCAGGATGAGTTTGTGTTATTTGCAAACGAGATACCTGATGAATACACTGCCATGGAAATCCTTACACATGAATAATGTTTATAAGGATATTAGAAATTAGGTCTAATCCCCAGCCCCACAGGTGAGGAAATTGAGGCTCAGAAATGCTGCCCACAGTCAGTTAGGGCTGGGACTCAGCACTGGCTCCTAGTTCAAAGTCGTTTTCACCATACCTGATAGTGATACAAAGTGTAGAGCCCTGGAAATTGTAATGTTTGGCATGGGGCCCTGCATCGATGCTTTCTAAACCTGGTTTCACCCCAGGGAAAAGAGAGGCCTTTCATTTTCTGCAGGAAAAAAAACAAACATTGCACGTTAAGGTCTGTACACATCCATGCCACTTTGGGAACTGTTGCTGATTTGTAGCAGCAGAACACGTTACAAGTCACTGGGCTGTAAGGAATGCTTGCTGGCAGTGACAAGAAAGGCAGTGCTTACTACAGCAATGCGGTTATGTCCACGTGCATAAAAGAGCCTGGAAAACGAAGAAGTGGGGAAAGACTCTAAAAGACACTCCCTTTACTCAACACCATAGATACATAAAAGCCTACTATGTGCAAAGCACAGGGCATGATGTTCTAAATGTACCAAGATGTATGAGCCATAGACTCTGGCCTTGAGGAGCTTACAACTCAGATGGGAAGACGGTTGTCACAAGCTTGATCCATAGGATGTGTTTGGCAGAAGCAGAGGTTGCAGGAAATGAGAGTGATCTGGTGAGTAACACAGGCCATTGAAGGATTAGGAGGAGATTATATGTCCAACACTGTAACAGGGGACGCCACCTCTGACCACAGTCTAAGGAAAGAAAAAAGGCAAGAAAGTGGAGAGCAAGAGAACAGTCAGGAGATTTTTTGCAATGGTGCTGCCAAGAGATATGATTGTGTATGAGAGAAAAGAAAAGAAAGGAGCCTTCGGGAATGAAATCCACATTTCCTAGCACGGTATGCCTGGTCCTTCATTAATGGGCCTCCGCTTTATGTCTCAGTGCTCCTCAACTTGTACCAGAATCACTCTCACACCTCTGCACATTTGCACATACTGCTTTTTCTGCCTCCTGAAAGGCTTTCTTTCACTGTTTGCCTGGATAACTCCTCTTCATCCTTCCAGACATAGCTTACATGTTACTTCCTCCTGGAAGGCCTCCAAGCCCTCTTGCCATTCTCTGCAGTCTGGGCTTATTTATGATAACTAGTAATTACCACCCTGTGCAGTGAGGGTCTATTTAGTTCTTTGTATCTTACTAAGTATGAGCTTCTTGAAGCAGGCACTGTCATATTCTAAATCAAGGGAATGAAAGTAGAAAGAAGCTCAAAAAATGTTGACTGATTAAATTAATGAAACAGGAGATGATGTGGATTTAGACTAGACACAATTTAGCAACTGATTGGACCTGGGAGCTGAGAAAAGAACAAGGTGTAGAGATGGCTCATTTCTCACCTGCCTGGAAAGATGGTAATGCTATTAATAATAGAGGGATCACAGTAGAAGGAGCAGATATGGGAAATGATGAGTTCAGTATTGGATTATCAATCTGAGGATCCTGTTGAATGTCACGGGAAGACATCCCGAATGCAACTGAAAATTCTGTGCAAGAGTCCAGGCAACGGTGGCAAGTAGAACTTAGACATTCAGGAATCACCCAATTGTACCCACGGGAATTAATGTGCTCACCTAGAGAAGAAGAAAGTAAGAGTGCTAAGGACACAGACCTGGGGGGACGTTGCATTTCAAAGGTATTGCTAGGAAGCTGTCAGCTACATGCAAGAATCAATACATTTTGCTGAGCTGTAACACACCCACCTCCAAGGCTTGACAGACTTTCGCACAAATGGAGGCATACTGCTCTCAGCTTGTAAAAAGGTGAGCATTGACAATAGGGGAGGAAATAGTTGTAAGCCACCTTTAAAACTGTAGTTGCTATTCTTTTTTTGACTGTGCCTAGAGAACATGTAAAGATCCAGAAAAAACCTATTAAAATTCTGAAAATGATGTTCACCTAGTGTGGTTATACATTTGTATATATGTATGTAACTCATGGACTAAATATATAATATAAAAACAAATCAGCAGATTGATCAAAATATCTCCTCTAATGGAAATAAATGTTTTGTTACTTTTAAACATTTTTCTTTCAGAAGGGTAAGTAAAATGCTTTCTAAGATTTTTAGCTGAGTTTTAAATTAATTTCACATTCTTAATACCACTTTGGTCAGAAATAAATTGTGTGAACCAAAAACGCTACTTAAAGGGCTGTATTATTTATCAGGAATAATACTATTTATGGAGGGTAACTATAAATCTTTTAGTTTAAATATTATGATCTATTTATTTATTTTTAATCAGGTTCATCACTACTAAGTAAATAAAAACAAAAGAAATGTAAACTATTGAATAGATTTTTGCTACTTTTATTAGTTGTAAAGGATCTTGTTGCCTTCTTGAGAAGTCATCTTGTTAGTATAGTTTGAATCAACAAAGAAATAATGGTACTGTGATGATGTTAAAAGCACACACACAAAGAAAAAGTTACCTATGTGAGGTGATGGCTGTGTTAATTATCTGGATCTTGGTAAATATATACAATTATACCTGTCAGTTATTCTTCAATAAATTTGGGAGGGGGAAGCATATTGCCCAATGTCAATTCTAATATTGATATTAATTTCCTGAATTGCCTCTACGGTTTTTTTGGTTAGATTTTGAGCTCCTGCAAATAATAGTTGTCTTGCTTTTGTACTTTGATTACAGTAGTTAATTCAGAGAAATCTCTCGAGGGTTATTCGACATTCAATCAATAAACATGCTAGCACAATGCCAGGACCTGGGACGCTCTGTATGAGATAGCAATTGCAGTATAGTGAAATTAGGGGAAATGTAGTCTTTTGACTTTGAATATGCACAGTTATTGTCTGAAAGTTAATTATAGACGATGTTTAAAAAGTTCAAGTTTACGTAATGATTGATAGATGATCTATGTCAAAGATGGCATAGCAACAATAAGAAAAATACTGGTCGGATTACTAAGAAACAAAAAGAATTCCTGAGAGCTAACTATGGACGGTGTGTGGCATATTTACAGCAAATTTCTATATTCCAAACTATTTGCTCAATTAGATTGAATGATTCGAAATCATATCTCTTCTCTCTATATTGGCTGTATACACACACACACACACACACACACACACACCTTGGAAAAGGTTGATACGTTCAGTAGTAGCCTAAGGAAAATATAACAAAATATAACAAGGGCAAATTTATTTTTCCAGCGCAAAGTTACAAATTATCTTTGATCTGACACTATGGATTATACATGACTTTACTCCACTGACTCAGATAACTGAATGCTGGCTCTAATTTATAAATTCTTAGTGCTGTACCAAACAATTACGTTGTTTTACATATAGGTTAATGTTGAGAGTACAATAGGCTGATACGTACTGTTAAAACTCTTGGTGCTTTATAAATTCAGAGATAATGTTAAATTGTCAGGACTTAAGCCCAAAGAGAGACTGGGCTTAGCCTTGTGGCCCCACTGCTGGAGACACTCACTGCCCTGGGGAGAGGAACAGAGACTTGGCTGATGATGAATGTTTCCACATATCTGGTGCTCTGTCTTCATCTCCGTGCCAGCTTCCCAGTATTAAGAAAGTGTCATCAATCATTTTCCTTACCAAAGTGGGGGTGGGGTGCACAAAGCACCAGGAGTAGAACCTACCCTGCCTTTGGATGAAGCCTTTTCATGAGGATTCCTGGCCATATTTAGCCCACTGTAGCCAGTACTAACAGCATTGGAAGCAACAGTTCCAATTAGCTTTCCCTTTCCTTTTAGCACTTCCCCCCCTCCCCCACCCCACCCTCGGCTGGCTTTTCCATGTCTTCTTAAACCTGAAAAGACAACTGCTTCACTACTTTAAAATTTTTTTCAACACACGAAGTTGGAGGGGATATCTCAACCCAAACAAATTTGTTAAAGACGGAGTCAAAAGAGATCCTCTCTAATCATCAAAAATCCTGATGATTCAGTATCAATAGCACACTGTCTATGTTCCTGAAATAACATGACACACAGATGGTCCAAGGGAGAGGAGTAGAGTAAGTAAGCATCAGTAGCAGACTGCTGAGAGCATAAGCTTTGGAGTCAAGAAATCACAGTGGGATCCAGACTGGAAAAATGAAGAGCTGCACCACCTTTGGTTAAGTTACTCCACTTCTTTCAGCCTTACTTTTCTCACTGTCGAAATGGGAACAAAAATATCAACCTTGCAAGGTTGCCACAAGAATGAAAGGGTGCAAAGCGCACAGCTCTAGGGCAGAGCCTTGATACATACGAATTACTATGCTACCCCACAGTAAATCAGGTTCAGAGGAAGCCTGAAGTATAATAAAATAACACCAAAAGAGAAGAAAATGAGGTGTTGAAAATAGCTACATTATATTGTATCCCACTGTTAACCGTGAATAGTGTCCAATTAGGGGTTATGCCTTTGAGAAAAAATGTTTTTGGTTAGCTTATGATGTCAGTTTATAAGTACAAAAATGATTGCAAGAATTCTTGTTCCAATAAAGTTCCTTCTTAGGAGCTCTATCAACAATAGCGATAAAACATGGGTGCTGTTATGTTTCATTTTTTGATACAAGGCTAAACTTTGAAGGAGCTTTTCTATATACTGAGATGAGCTCAATAAAAACAAAATCCTCTGGATTAAGGTAACATCCCTAAGAGACTTCTAGCTCTGGTAAAGGCATTTGCAGTAATGAAAAACAGAGGGTCAGAGGACTCCATTGTTGCTTTAAATTACATGTGTGACAGATCACAAAGAATTGCTTTTAGGTAAATGAGCAATATTTTCTTGATTTTCTCCCACTCTTTCACAGCAGTTAAAAGGTCCCTGGGAAGTATGAATTTTCTTAACAAAATAACACTGCACTATAAATGGTGCCAGTTCCTGACCACTGACTCATTCCTTAACCTTTGCTGCCTTCTGTTTACACGATTCTGTTAAATAGTGACCTTAAACATCAGTGGCCTGTCTTCAGTCTCCATCTTCCTATGTAATTTTCAGCCCTGATGATCATTCCCTGCTAGAAAGTCACCACCGGTGATTACTGTACTTCTCTTCCGAGTGCTCTAAAGGTACTCCAGTTTTGCTGGCTGATCATCACCCCAATTTCCTGAATCTAGGTATTCCCTGTGGTTATATTTTTTCTCTTTATAGGCACTCCCTTGGTAAGCTCATCCATTGCCGTTATCTTGAACTCCCACCACTTTGCCAATAACCCTCAAGTCCCTATTTCCAGCCTTACCCTTTTTCCTGACATCCAGACTTGATTCTCAGTGGCCTGTTGGACACTCCCACCAGGGAGTCCTCATTATGCAAATACGATGTACACAGCACACCAGCTCATCAGCATTTGCCCCAAGTGAGTGTCTTACCCTGGTTTTCTGATTTGGGGATCTCCTTGTTGCCCAGTCTTCACTGCAGTCTTAGAGCCATAATTAGACTCCTGGCTTTGCTTCAGCAACATCTTATTAAAATTAGTTGCCAGATTCTTCCTTGCTTGAATCCCTTTGCTCCTTCCCATTCTCACTGCCATCACCCAGGGACAGGTTCTGGTTTCCTCTTCCCTGAATGAGCACAGTAACCTCCATTCCAAACTCCCCAGTTCCAACCTTGTTTTGCTCCAGCTGCTATACGTACTGGTACCAGATTAATTTTCTAAAGCTTGGCTTCCATCAGATAATTCCCAGGATGATCACACTTCAGTGGTTCTTCACTGCCTACTTGTGTAAGTAAAAGAGGAACGGCCTAGCGTGCAAGACAGTAATAGGCCCACTTACCCACCTTTCCATTCTTTTCTCTCACTATTCCCTTAGCATGTACCCGACACAAGCTCCGTACAAGTTCTCCAGGGTGACTTGAGTGTCCATCAAAGCTTGAGAACGAATGCCCTAAACTACCAAAGTGAAATGGTCACAACTATTTCTTGGCTCCTCTGCACCTGTGGCTTTACTCTTGCCACTCCTCTCAGCATCCTTCATCACCACCTCCACATCCTCATTCTACCCCTCCCTTGACTGCCAGCAACATTTTCCATACGGCTTTTTAAAAACGACTCTCTTCCATCCTCAATGCTATAGACTTCTCTCTTGTTACCTTATTTATAATTATCTATTATGTGCCCTATCTTCCCTAGCTGACTATATGGTCCTCTAAGGCAGACCCCTGTCTAATATGTCTTTTTATTCCTTACTCAGTGTAACACTTTATCCATGATGGGCACTCAACAAATACCTTCTTCATAAACAATACAATGTCAAAAATAACCACACTCCCTTAGACAAGACCAGTTTAGGAAAGAACCATTAACCATGTGGCTGAAAACATGGACCTGTTTATTAATTGTAGCATGAAGTAGATTTCACAACATTGATTACTTCAAAATATAGATCTTTTATTGAGCAAAGAAATATATCTTTAAAAATAAGTTTTTAAGATTTTATACTTCTTGGCAAAATAGTCAAAGCTTGTATACGTAAACGGGTCTAACTATTTCTTTATGTAAACAAACTACCTATGGCACATTGTATTTTTCAAAGATGACCACAAAAGTACCTCACAACTCGAATGCTCTTCTGCAATGTAATCTTTCCACCCCACTCTCCCTTTAAAAGGTAAAGTCTATTTCTTCATCTGGTTGGGAGTGGGTACCTGTGACTGCTTTGATCAATTCTGGGCATAGCACTTAAGTGGTCTGGCAGCTTGTGCTTCTTAGAAACTATCCATCATATGAGAATTGTGACTCTGTGAGATCACCATGCTGTGAGAAGCCCAAACCACACTGAGAAGCCTCGGAGAATGAAATGTCACGTGGAGAGAGAGTGAGAGAAAGAACAAAGAACACTGAGGCACAAAACATCTCAGTGAAGATGTTGAAAATGGGTCCTCCAGCCCTTCCCACTACAGTTGATGCCACGTGAGTCAAACACAAACCACCTAGCTGAGTCCTTCCCAAATTCCTGATGCATAAAATTGTGGGTAAAATAAAACAGTTGTTTTATACCACTAACTTTGGTGTAGCTTGTTACACAGCAATATATAAACACTACTATCACTACTTTGGACATGTAGAACTGTGTCCATGCAAATACAAAATTAAAATGGTATGCTGACAAAGCAGATAGCTAATCTTACAAACAGTAAACTTATATGTTATACAACCTAATGCTGAAGAAAACCTAATACTGACCAATTTATGAATTCCCCTTTAATTATGTCCTTAGCAAAAAGTTAATATGAAAAATGGATTACATATCTCTAATATTTTCCAAGTCAAGCCTCCATTACAGAAGGTACACTAAAGAGTACATTAAAAAATGAGCTGAAGACTATCAAAGAAACATAGGATATAAGTAAGTAATTGGAAAAGTTTGCAAACATGTATCCTGGTAAGTACATTATTAGTTTATATGAATTATGATGTATCCCAACACTAAAACTCTACATAGCCATTAAAGATGATGATATAGCTATACTGACAGTAAAAAATGTTCATAATATGTTAAATGGAAAAAGCCAAGTACAAAACTGTGAATAACACAATCTCATTTTGGGTTATTTAAAAAAAAAAGGTATGTATTTTTCCCCTCTTCCCCCAATCCCCAACACACATACACATATTTTTTCCTGTGGGGAAAAAAAGACTAAAAAGGATGCATATTGGGCTCCCCTGGTGGCGCAGTGGTTAAGAATCTGCCTGCCAATGCAGGGGACACGGGTTTGAGCCCTGGTCCAGGAAGATCCCACATGCCACAGAGCAACAAAGCCCGTGAGCCACAACTACTGAGCCTGTGCTCTAGAGCCCGTGACCCACAACTACTGAGCCCACGTGACACAACTACTGAAGCCTGCGTGCCTAGGGCCCGTGCTCCGCAACAAGAAGCCCACACACCACAACGAAGAGAGTAGTCCCTGCTCGCTGCAACTAGAGAAAGCCCACATGCAGCAATGAAGACCCAAGGCAGCCAAAAATAAATAAATAAAATAAATAAAAAATTTAAAAAAAGAAAGATGCATCTCAATGTCTTTATCCTTAGGGGGTTATATTACAGTTCATCCTTATTTTCTTCTCTTATTTTAAGGCAGTAATTCTTAAACTATGCTCCCCAACCACAGAATCAGTATCACTTGGGAACTTGTCAGAAATGCATATTTGTAGCCCCTACCTTGGGCCTACCACTCAGAAAGTCTAGTGTGCGGTTCAGCATTCTGTATTTCTACACCCCTACTGGTACTTCTGATGTACGTGAAAGCATGGGAACTATAGCTTTACTTCTATTTTCTAATTTTAAAAAAGTGAATGTGTTTCCTTTATAAAAAATTTAAAAGGCCATTTTTTAAAAAAGAACTTAGGTCCCATTTGTTTATTTTTGTTTTTATTCTCATTATTCTAGGAGGTGGGTCAAAAAAGATCTTGCTGAGATTTAAGTCAAAGAGTGTTCTAAGTTTTCCTCTAAGAGTTTTATAGTGTCTGACCTTACATTTAGGTCTTTAATCCATTTTGAATTTATTTTTGTGTATGGCGTTAGGGAGTGTTCGAATTTCATTCTTTTACATGTAGTTGTCCAGTTTCCTAGCACCACTTATTGTAAAGGCTGTCTTTGCTCCATTGTATATTCTGGCTTCCTCTGTCATAGATTAGGTGACCATAGGTGCGTGGGTTTATCTCTGGGCTTTCTATCCTGTTCCATTGATCTAAATTTCTAATTTTGTGCCACTACCATATTGTCTTGATTACTGTAGCCCTGTAGTATAGTCTGAAGTCAGGAAGCCTGAATCCTCCAGCTCTGTTTTTTCTTCCCTCAAGATTGCTTTTGCTATTCAAGGTCTTTTGTGTTTCCATACAACTTGTAAAATTTTTTTGTTCCAGTTCTGTGAAAAATGCCATTGGTAATTTGATAGGGATTGAACTGAATCTATAGACTGCTTTGGGTAGTATTGTCATTTTCACAATATTGATTCTTCCAATCCAAGAACATGGTATATCTCTCCATCTGTTTGTGTCATCTTTGATTTCTTTCACCAGCATCTTACAGTTTTCTGCATATGGGTCTTTTGCCTCCTTAGGTAGGATAGACATTTCTCCGAAGAAGACATACAGATGGCCAACAAACACATGAAAAAATGCTCAACATCACTAATTATTAGAGAAATGCAAATCAAAACTACAATGAGGTATCACCTCACACCAGTCAGAATGGTCATCATCAAAAAATCTACAAACAATAAATGCTGGAGAGGGTGTGGAGAAAAGGGAACCCTCTTGCACTGTTGGTAGGAATGTAAACTGATACAGCCACTATGGAGAACAGTATGGGGGTTCCTTAAAAAACTAAAAATAGAACTACCATACTACCCAGCAATCCCACTACTGGGCATATACCCAGAGACAACTATAATTCAAAAAGACACATGCACCCCAATGTTCATTGCAGCACTATTTACAATATCTAGGACATGGAAGCAACCTAAATGTCCATCAACAGAGGAATGGATAAAGATGTGGTACATGTATACAATGGAATATTACTCAGCCATAAAAAGGAATGAAATTGGGTCATTTGTAAAGATGTGGATGGATCTAGAGACTATCATACAGAGTGAAGTAAGTCAGAAAGAGAAAAACAAATATCATGTGTTAACGCATATATGTGGAATCTGAAACAGTTGGTATAGATGATTTACAAAGCAGAAATAGAGACAAAGACATAAAGAACAAATGTATGGATACCAAGGGGGAAAGGAGGGGATGGGATGAATTGGGAGATTGGGATTGACACATATACACTATTTTTCTTTTGAATTTTAGAATTTTATTTTTTTATACAGCAGGTTCTTATTAGTTATCCATTTTATACATATTAGTGTTAACACATATACACTGTTGATACTATGTATAAAATAGATAACTAATGAGAACCTACTGTATAGCACAGAGAACTCTACTCTGTGCTCTGTGGTGACCTAAATGAGAAGAAAATCCAGAAAAGAGGGGATATATGTATATGTATAGCTGATTCACTTTGCTGTACAGTAGAAACTAACACAACACTGTAAAGCAACTATACTCCAATAAAATTTTTTTTTAAAAACTTAGAAAAAGAAGGTTAAAGATGGTATGTACATTAAGTTTTTCTCTCCTTTATATTCTATTTATTTCTTTTATTCTTTTTCACAAATTTTAGCTTTTCTTATTTATTTTTAACTCATCTCCGTGTCCTTAGTTCCCAGTTCATTGATTTTCTTTTTAGTTTTGTCAAATCAGCCTATTTTACCTGTCCATTAAGTTTTAATTTCAAACTGCTGTATTTTTCATTTCTAAAGGTCCCATTTTGTTCTCTTTCAAATCTATCTACTTTCTCTCATAGTGACCTCATTTTCCTTTCAGGGTGTATCCCTTCTTTTATATCTTTAATTCTTATAAGCATACATTTTTATTAGCCTCTTTGAGATCATTCACGTGGTTTATAACTTTTGATTTTGACTTGATCTTTAGAGAATTGTTTCATCTGTACACGTCTCAAGAGATAGGTTGTACAAGTGTTTCAACATGGATTTGCATATATTTTTGCCAGGTACCTGAGGAGTTTCTCTAGTCTAAACCACTTTGTTCCCTAATTTCTAAGTATAGAATTTCATGCACCATGCATGGAGTGTAAATTTAGACTATACACTCTCCACAGTGAGAGCCTAGGCCTTCTTTTTCTTTTTCTGAGACAAAACAAACTACCCAAAGTATAAGGAAACAACTAACTGAAGTTTGCTTGTTAGACTTTCCCTGAAGGGGTCAGGCCTTTAAAGCCCAGGCCTTCTGCAGAGGTTTCTGTCTCAACTCTCATGCACACCTCAGCTCACACAAAGCCACATCTCCTGTCATAGGATGCTAGGACCTGTATCTAGTTTGGTAACCGCGCAAACTGCAACAGCTTCACATTCTGAGTTCATTTCTCTTTGTTTTCTCTACAATTTTTTTTCTCAAGGTCCACTTTGTATTATATTCGGCATTTTTAAGTGTTTATAGGAGGGAATTTAACATTCAGTCTGCCATATTGATGGAACCTCCACATTTTCTTTAATTTTGTTACTATATTGCTCTTGCAATTAATTTTTAAAAACCTCAGTTATTGAAAATGGGCTCCACTTAATATAGTGCCTTTGATTCTAAGCTATAGATTATTAAATAGAACCACTGCATTGATTTTAGGAACTGAAAATAGTTTTTTATTAAAGAAAATAAGTCTCAAAACTTGATTATATAAGATTTGTTATTTAATTTTCTTGGTATAGATTATCACTGGAGGCATAAATAGCTCTTTCTAGGAAGAACTCTGAGGAATTTGAACCAGTGTGAAAACAGCTAGAAGCAGGAAATTAAAATATTGCTTATTCCTATGAAAGGCAGGAGATTCCATTAGATAATGTAAGTGCCAGTGTAATCAGTTAGTGATTTATTAGTTGCTAGCAATATGACAATCTATTAGTTTAGCAATATAGTACAGAGGAACCAGCACAGTTCAAGAAATAGGACAGAGTAGGTTTGAATCCTATATCTGCCTGTTACTAGCCATGTAAATTCAGACAAAACTTTTAACCTAATATTAATAATACATTCTTTTGGGCTTCCCTGGTGGCGCAGTGGTTGAGAATCTGCCTGCTAATGCAGGGGACACGGGTTCGAGCCCTGGTCTGGGAAGATCCCACATGCCGCGGAGCGGCTGGGCCCGTGAGCCACAACTACTGAGCCTGCGCGACTGGAGCCTGTGCCCCGCAACGGGAGGGGCCGCGATAGTGAAAGGCCCACGCACCGCGATGAAGAGCGGTCCCCGCACCGCGATGAAGAGTGGCCCCCACTTGCCGCAACTAGAGAAAGCCCTCGCACGAACCGAAGACCCAGCACAGCCAAAAATAAATAAATAAATAAAAATAAAAGTAGCTATAAAATTAAAAAAATAAAATAAAATAAAATAATACATTCTTTTAAAGTTGTGATGATCAGAAGGCAGAAGTTGCTGAATAACTTATTTTATTGCTTTTGTTATTGATAGCAGTCTGGGACTTAGGAGAGACTGAGGCTAAAAGCAGTGTTTCTCAAAGTGCAGCCCAAGACATCTGCATAAAACTCTCCCAGAGTGCATATTTGAAGGTCCATTTTAAACAATTCTTACTGGTGATGCTTCTCCACATTCAAGCTTGAGATCAACCGGTTGAATATGTAAAAGAATTCTTGTGAGAAAATACAGGGCATGTCAAGAAGAACTGAAGTTCCATTTGAGACAAAGAAGAATGAAAAGCAAAGGCACATTTTATGAACTATCGGATATGCACTAAATGGTCTGCTTCTCAGGAAGGGCAGGGGTTTTGTGTGCTCTAATGCAAAGTGATGTCCCAGCAGAAGAGAACACAACAGAAGAAAAATCACGGCTATCCCACCCAACCACTCTAGTCCGAGACACCATCATCTTTTACTAGGACTATTTCATTAGTCCCCTTTGGTTTCAAAGGTCACCTTGTCAGAAAAGCTTTCTATGACTTCCATATTTAAAATAGCATCATCTGGTTCTCCTTATCCTGTGCTACTTTTCTTCAGAGCATTTATCAATTATCATGAGATTGATATATTACATATTATACAGTTATTTCTTTGTTCTATAGATATATCCACTCACTAGACTGTAAAACTATGAGAACAAGGACTTTATTTTGTTAACTGCTGTATCCCTAGTGCCTAGAAGACTGCCTGGCACACGTCAAGGGTCAAGAAATACTTACTGAATAAATAAATGAATGGGCTTAAGGAAGTCCTCTCTTCCTTTTGGCTTATTAGAGAGGATAGGGGATTCCTAGAGAGAACAGGAAAATAATCCAGAGAAGGACCAGAAAGGAAGATGTCTTGTGGATGTTGGGCAAACCCAACCAGTGTCATGAGTTTGATGTGGAGAGGAATCTCACACCAAAGGGAGAGAAAGGAAGAACTTCTGCGCTCCTGGAACTCTCTGACAGAAATCAGTTTCTTGTAATATTAGGTCAAGCCAGTCCTTCTGGAATAACAGCAGTAGCAATGATGCAAGGGAAGCTATAGAGACCCTAGCAAGTGGGAGGTCATGTGCTCATTATGGATGCTTCTCTTTTGAGGGACCATGGGTGGACCATCGCCACAATCAGGTGTTATGTTTCCTACCTGGGATGAGTATCCCAAATATAGAAGAATGCAGGCATCACCATTTCCGATGTCTAACCCTGGAAGAAAAAAAATATATAAAACTATTTCCCTACAGATTTGTGAAACCCTGGGATACATAAGAATTAAGGTTTTTTCTTTCTTTTTCCAGTTCAAGCTCTGGCCTTTGATAAAAAAATCACATGTAAGTGAATAGCTGGCTGAAAAAGAGGAATAGAGTAGAATTTGTTTCTCTGGATGGTGACTTCTAATTTTGGAATGATTGGCTCCTGGCAGGGACAGAGCACAATCGCAAGAAGACAAGGAAGAAAGTGTTTGGCAGCCTTGCCCACTGGATAAAGATGTTCTAAACCCAGATAAAATCAGATACAAAAGAGAACAATAGATGGGATACAGAAAAAAGAACCAAAGTGGCAGAGAGTCTAGTAAGTCTCAGGGGAATATTAAGGGGAAGGGAAATTAAGTCTAGTGTTTAGGTCCTTATCTGTCTGTGAATCAGAGCATAAATTCTGACACAGAGGAGTAAATGTGATCTCTTAGATATTATTAAGGCTTTATGAGAAAGGTACTCAGGACTGAACACACCACGGATTAAGAGAAAGAGTGCGTGTGTTTGGTAGTTCCTCAAAAAGTTAAACATAGAATTGCCATATGACCCGGCAATTCCCCTCCTAGGTATATATCCCAAAGAACTGAAAACAGGTACTCAAACAAATACCTGTACATGAATGTTCATATCAGCACTATTCACAATAGTCCAAAGTGGAAACAACCTCAAATCCACCAATGAATGAATGGATAACCAAAATGTGATATATGCATACAATGGATTATTCGTTATAAAAAAGAATGAAGGACTGATACATGAACATGGATGAACCTAGAAAGCATTGTGCTAAGTACAAGAAGCCGGACACTAAAGGTCGTATATTATATGGTTCCATTTATATGAAATATCCAGAATAGGTAAATCCATAGAGATAGAAAGTAGACAGATCATTTTGCCAGGGGCTTGGTAGAGAGGAAAATGGGGATTAGTTCCTTAATAGGTGAGTTTCCTTTCAAGGTGATGAAAATGTTTTGGAATTAGCTAGGTGGGCTGATTGCACAGCATTGTAAATGTACTAAATGCTATAGAATTGTTCATTTTAAAATAATTTCAAGTTATGTGAATTTTATCTCAGTAAAAAAATAGTCTCAAAGGTGAAAAATATTTCTTAAATAAATTTTTTAAAAGACAGTGAGGGGTGGGGAGGGGAGGAGAGGGAGTGGCAGGTGGTACATGATAGAAAGGGATATGCTTATAGGAATAGCCCAGACCTAAGAGTAGCAGCATAACGTGGGGGTACTTCACAAGGCTAACAGCGTAGAGACACGCAGAAGCCACCAGATTATCAAAGGAAGACACAGACAACCCAGCCAGACAGACCATTAAGTTTTCTAATTAAGAATGCAAAACAGAGAGCCAAAAGATGAATGATGTATTCCGATGGCGACATATACCCTGGACACTGCAAGAGTTAACTAGGGAAGCAGATCCAGATGGATTGAGAGCGGATTGAATAATCGTGCCTGAAACACATCTGTTATGACATGACTGCAAACACAGGAGAACCTAAAAACGCATAAACTTTACACTGAAATGTTCATTACCTTGAAGGAATGTCTTATTTATCTCATTTAGTGGTTGAAAAGAAACTCCAGTAGAAACCTACCAAAATATTTTATTGGCTTAAAGTGCTATTCCATGGTCTGGAATTTTAACTAAAACTGAACACAGAAAGAATTTCTAAGAAATCATCTCAAATGAATAAGATACTTGTTACTTGTGAATATTATTTGGAAGGAAACTGCTAAACACAGCATGTTGTCTTTGTACAGTGTATACATGTAAGCTTTCCTGTTTAATAATTTGGAAGGCTTAAATTTTTTTTTTTTTTTTTTTTTGCTAAAATACCATGGCTAAATGTACATGTCACTATATGTTAATCTTTGTCAAAATATTTGTTATAAAAATGTTGCCTCTCAGTATTTTGAATCATCAGCAATTTCCATTTGAAGAATTTATCAGTAAAATTCCATGAGGAGTCAGCAGGGCCTGGGAGTTAAGCACAAGGGAAGATGCAGAGATTGAGCTCCTATCCAAACTCTCCACCATCGAGTCACTGACTATGTACTGGCAGGAAGAGCCAATATATAATTTGCAAAATACACTGAAAATAAAGTATTAGAAAAGTGCCTAACAAAGACAACGTGTTCTCTGCAAAGAGAAATCCATCATCCATAACTGCCGCCTAATGGAATAAATAGGTTTTAGTCATTGAGATATTAATGTTATGTCTCAATATAAAACATAAGTTACATTATCCCTTACTAATGGCACTTACAAAGTAGTTACCCCTAAATATATGAGTCACATTATTTCATTATAACTCTACCTTCAGAATCCAGAATTGTAAAGGATAAATGGATGGATAGATAAGTAATCTTCTCCCCAGTTTAGACACCACTACAAGATCAGAGTTTACAGCATGTGGCAGAGACTGCTACTTGCAAATTCAACACTCTTCCTCTCCTTATTACAATAACACTGATTTTCTTCCTGTGGCAATATACCAGTAAAGACTGCATTTCCCAGCCTCCTTCATTACCAAGTTTGGTCAAGGAGATGACAATGGAAGTTAATGGGTAAAACTTCCACAAAGGCTTTTTAAAAGGGGGCTGAGAGGATACCATCTCTCTTACCCTCTATTGTCTTCCTCTTTCATCCTTCCTAGAATTCAGAAGTGATGGCTGGCATCAGAAACTCAGCAGCCAGAGAAATGGACATAGAAATTTCAATTGCCTGCCATTTGGACTAAAAGTTGTGCTCTAAGGATGGCAGGGCTGGAAGATAGATGGAGTTCTGGACTTCTTAAGAGTGGGAGAAAGCCAAATGGATTTTTCTTATATACAGTTAACTTTAACCACAACTAATACACACATACATTATGTATCCAGTATTCACCTTCTCACCTTTTCACTCCACCGTTCTAGGCGTGAGATGCTGCGTAATTCAAAGCTATAATGTTTGCAATTCATTCAAAGGTTTTCACAAATATCCACGTACGGAAAGACACCAGCACGTGCCTGGATAGTCTGTGGCCTTGTGTCCATCTAAGCTACTTCGAGAAATACCTTGAATTCATATTTTTTTAAGTAAATGCGAATGACATAGTAATTGTTCTTACATATTTGCAATGAAGGGTGAAGTGCTTTGACAGCTGTCAGGAAAGTGTTGAATAGACTGTGGCAGTGAAAGGTGAGGAGATTTAAAAGCCCTTATTCTTGGTGGCCTTAATTTGGTGTGGTATCAAGCTGCTAAAATTGGCACCCACTGAAGAAATAGTATTTACCCTTTCTCATAGCCGCTCCACCTCCTATTACTTCTCTTTGCCTCAGCTTTCTCAAGCCTCTCTCATTTGTACTAAGAGACGACCCCAGTTGCAGAAAAAATTCTACCCTAGACCCTGTGCCACTCCCACCTGAGTCTTGAAGTACCTATTCTTCCCAATATCCCATGTAATGGGGCCCAGAATATTAAGTCACATATTAGGACCTTGGGTTTGTTACACCTAGAAACATTACTGGGCTCATTCCCTGTGGTAGGAGGAATTCTGAGATGGTCCCCATGATCTCCACCCACTGAGTATGGCTCCCCTCCCCTTTAGTGCAGTTGACTTTATTCTAACCAAGAAAATACGCAAACAGTGATGAGATGTCACACCTACGATTACATGTTATTATTTAAGACTCTGTCTTATTAGCACACTGGCATGCAAGGGATTCTCCTGTTGACTTTAAAGAAGCAAACAGCCATGCTGCAAGCTGCCAACAGAGAGGGCCATGTGGTAGGGACCTCAGGGCAGCCTCTATGACCTAATGGGGGCATCCAGTTGATAGATAGTAAGAAGCAATGTGCCTCAGTTTTAAAGCCACAAAGAAATTCTGGAAAAAACCTGAATGAGCTTGGAAACCGATTCTCCCCCAGTCAAGCCTCGATAACAGCACAGCCCAGACAACACTTTGATTACAGCCTTGAGGGATCTTGAGCAGAGGATTCAACTAAATCAGTCATGATTCCTAACCCACAGAACTGTGAAATAATAAATGACTTGTTTTCAGCCACTAAGCTTGTGGTAATGTTATACATCTCAGAAAACTAGTACATTCCCCAAGCCTCCATTGCCTCCAGTTTGACTTGGGATGCAGCACCCCACTGTTGACCTTTTCACTGTTCTCTTAATTGAAGTCCTTCTTAATCCTAAGGGCTCTAGTCCACAGCCCTGAAGCTTCAGCTTTGATCACCTTTCTAAGGATCACTCCTTTCCCCACCTCCACACACACACACCCCTCCACATAATGCCTTGTAGACTATACCTTGCTTTGGTGAACCTCATGTTTTCAAATATTCAGGTACTAACTACTGCAACCCCCAGAGCCCTCACAAATATTGGCACAGATTGTCCAGTATTCAGACATTACCCACAGACAGGTCTCCTGGTCAGTAACTAGCTACCAGCCTGGATTTCTAGAAATATTTCCCCAACCCTGGCATCTCCAATTCCTTGCAGTACTACCTCTTAGGTTATCTTTTGACTTATTGTAGATTCTCAGGGTTGTTGGGTTTACTCTTGAGATTAGAGTATGTATCTATTGGATATGGGACTTTCTTACCTAGTCATTTATTTCAACCTCTCTTTCCTTCTACATTTCAAAAACAAAACAAAACAAAAGCCCACCCATCAATTCTAAGGATGAAGCAAATTCAGTATTAAATGTTTATTTAGTATGGCTATCCAAACAAATCTACAGATTTAATGTGATCCCTATCAAATTACCCATGACACTCTTTGCAGAACTAGAACAAATAATCCTAAAATTTATATGGAACCATAAAAGACCCAGAATTGCCAAAGCAATCCTAAGGAAAAAGTACAAAGCGGGAGGCATAGCCCTCCCAGACTTCAGATAATACTACAAAGCTACAGTAATCCAAACAGTGTGGTATTGGCACAAAAAAAGACATATGGATCAATGGAATAGAATAGAGAGCCCAGAAATAAATCCACATGCTACAGTCAATCTTTGACAAAGGATGCAAGAATATATAATGGAAAAAAGACAGTCTCTTCAGCAGGTGGTGTTGGGAAAGTTGGACAGCTACATGTAAATCAATGAAGTTAGAACACACCCTCACACCATACACAAAAATAAACTCAAAATGGCTTAAAGACTTAAAAACAAGACATGACACCATAAAACTCCTGGAAGAGAACATAGGCAAAACAGTCGCTGACATAAATCATACCAGTTTTCTTGGGTCAGTCTCCCAAGGCAATAGAAATAAAAGCAAAAATAAACAAATGGGACCCAATCAAACTTACAAGCTTTTGTACGCAAAGGAAACCATAAACAAAACAAAACAAAATGACAACCTACAGACTGGGAGAAAATATTTGCAAGTGGTGCCACCAACAAGGGCTTAATTTCCAAAATATACAGCTCATTCGCATTTTGAAAAAGATGAATATACAAAGTCAGCTGACCTGGTAGGAACAATTTTGTAGAAGTGTGAGCTGTGAGAAGCAATGGGGAGCAAAGAAATTCAAAATATCCTCAGAAACAATACTGAGTTCAGAAAATAAACTCTGATGTTTTCAGAAAAGTCTTTGTGTGAAGAAGACTACACCCATACAATGACTAGGTTTCAAATAAAATGTATGGTAGTTAAAATTGTATTGAATTCTAACTATATAGAACAGGATGGTTTTCTAATCGCTCTTAAGTTGTTTTTTTTTTTTTTAAGGTTTTAAGATTTAGTTACCGCTTCAAATTCCTAATATTCTCAACTGGTTTTACACTCTCTAAAGAAAAGAGTCAGAGTAACTATACTTGTTAAATATGTGTAGCAGGAAAATCACCAATTTTATGTGTTAATAACAACTTTCACATTGCTGAATAAGAAAAATCAAGCCTGAATTACTACATGTTGATTTATTTCTCTGAGGAATATCACTCCTTCTTAACGTTACCAAGTTTCTCTTACAATATTATCACACCTATTAAACAGTGCAAGCTTTCAATGCAATGTGTAACTGTAAACTATTCCCAGTAACATTTATAGTTGTCTTATCTTAATTGCTAAGAGACTCTATCCTAACCATTTTTGATATGTGGGGAATTTGGCGTGTTGGAAACCACTATTGTGGCAATGCTCCCCCGAACTGTCCCTTCCAGAACTCAGATGACAGCACAGAACATTAGACCATATGATAAGCTATTCATTAGACTATTAACTTTGACCCAGTTTGTCAAGTTTTTGTGTTCTAAATGTCAATTTCTATTCAGTTGATTTCTTTTCACTTGGTTTTGCCAGACTAAGAATAAATTGTCTTCCTCAAGGAAAAGAAAAGGAAATAAGACTATCAGGAAGAGTAAACTCAGAAGTCACTTAGGTAAAAAATTAAGAACTGGTGTGAATCATCTTTAAGTTAATTAACCAGTTGGGGAGATTATTAAGATTCTTTCTTCATCCTGTTTGTCTAACACTGCTCCTCTGCCCTGCATTTAACACTTGGGTACTTACACTATTTACGTTGATTTCATAGCATATGTCAAATCTGAGAAAACTTTCCAGTAAAGTATTTGCTTCGACCAGATCAAACCACTTCTTTTTGAAAAAAAAAAAGTCAACTTATTTCATAATTCAATGATAAAAGTCAGTAGACAGTTTTATATATAATCAGCCCATTATTATTATTTCCATTGGAAATAACCATAGAGAACTGGAAAGAGATTAAACTAGACATATACTTTCTGCCCTTTATTAGCAGGCATCATGAGGGATTTAGTGATGGAGGAATTTATAGCTACTGGCTAAAAAGACAGTGTGAAATGATCTGTAAATGTCTTTCATCCATGCTGATCCATTACCAAGGATAATCAAGAGATCAGGAGTTGGCTAGAATACCTCTAACACCTCATCAAACACATTATTTTCAACAGTTGGTTGGGTTAGAAGAAAGAGAATGTTAAATGGTGTCTAGTAGTGTTTCAGGTGAACAGAAAGTAAATGTCTGATTATATACCAGATCAAAAAAAAAAAAAAAAAAGGCAATTTTAAACTTACTTTATGGTACTTTCATTATTTCTAAGAAATATCATATCTGCTTGTTGTGAACTGATTCGTCCAAGCCCTAAAAGATATTCCCTCAGGTAATTAATGTTGCTAACCTGGTAAAAGATTACAAAATGCCTTGAAACAAATGCAAAGGACTGAAGAGGGTCAAAATATTTTCTTCCATAAATTTTCACTTTTATGCCGGTGCAGTCATTTTTTTCTTGGCAGTCCCAATATTTCTGGTATAAATATTATCAAAGGAAGGAATGATCAATTCTGGAAAGAATAGTTTTTAGAAATGTTAAGGATAAAAGATATACTATCTGCAGAATTTTTTTCATTGATTAAATGTGGTTAAAAATGAAGGGGGGGATGAAGGGATAACTCCCAAATTTCTGGTATAAGATGATCGTACTACTCATTGAAATTGGAAACCTAAGATAAGAAGTAAGCATTTAGAAATATGGAATTAAAGCTCATGACAGATGTTGAGAGCCATAACAACACGAGGTATACAAGTTGTTGAAGATTTTGTTAAGTTTATCTTACAGACCACTTGGTATGAAAAAGAAGGCAGAGGATGAAATCCCACTGGCTGGCAATATCTTAGGGTTTATTTGAAAGATGAGGAGGCATCTAAGTAGACAAAAAAGGCACAGCCTAAAATATAAACAGTGCACAGTGTAGGCTCTCAAAGGGCAGGCACTATGTCTATACTGCTTGTCATCTAGACGAGTATCCACAGCACCTTATTAGACTACCCAGAACACAGTAGGAAAACACTTGTTAAGTAAATGAACAAAACAACCAAGAGAGTGACGCTATGAAAACCAAACACACGGAACATTTCAAGGAGGAAGACATTTATGGTAGTATTAAGAGATGACTGTTGGATTTGGCAATTAGAAAGTCATTTGAAAACCTTATCAAGAACAAAGTGTGTGGAGTTTTGGAATTGGAATCCACTGAGGAGCAGATACATAATGAAGCAGTGGAGGTGCTGAAGACTGATTTCTCTTTCAAAAGGACTGGCAGAGAAGAGAAGGAATAATAAATAAAAATAGAGGAGGAAACATTAGTGAGAACTTTTTTTGTAAGTTGGGGGAGATCTGAGAAGATGTACGTGCTGGGAAATAAGCCAAAAGGAGGAAGAAGGGAAAAGGCCAAAAAGGGCATAATTGATAAAGTATGGTCGCTGGGACATGGAGGAGATAAATTCTACAGCAGAGATGGAAGCATCAGTCTAAGACCAGAGGCACGTCCTCTCTATCCATGTAGCAATTAAAAGTCGAGAGTGAGGGGAAAGAAGAGTCAAAGATCACTCCCAGGCTTCTGGTATATGGCGGTGGTCTATACCTCTTACCTCAAACCTCCATCAATAGGTAAGAATAGGGGCAACTACAGGCATGTTTATTGGTGTAAAAATAGGAAGTTTGAGGGCACTTATTCCTCAGATTTCTCAGTGAAGCAGCAATGAAGCCATCTTTTTAGAAGGGTTAAGGGTAAAGTAGGGATTGTGAAGATATTTGGGGCAAACTCTGACACCAGATTAGGGAAGTTAACAGGGATACATGGAAAGGGCTGCCACTATGCAGCTGAAGAGGAGATGATAAATTTGGGTTGACAGTACCAATTGGATTCAACGGTTTGGTTTTCTCCACTGGCATTCAGCAGTCCTGGTATAGGGACCAAAAGGTGAAGGGCAGGTTTAATCCAAGGCTGGACGTTGGCAGAGAAGTATGATAGGATGGGTGGGAACTGGGGAGTTGACAGTGCTGAAGTTGACACACTTGGAAGTTAGGCTGCGTGGAGAGAGAGAAAGGTGTTAGCATTTTAGGTTTAAAAGGAGGGGGTGGAAGTGATTAAAGGACTTCAAGAGTATGAAGGGCAAGAGGAATTAGAGGGAATAAGGGAGTGTGGAAGCCTCAAGGATAAGAAAGAATTATGTTTCTGAATCCTTCCCTTAGGGAGGGAGAGAAAGGGCCGGGAATAAAAGGCAGACTTATCTGGATGTGGTTTCAGACTGAGACGGGCTCTTCAGTGCAGACAGTAGGTCAGCTCAGGGCTTAAACGAAAAAGGCAGAAGCGGCAAGAACAGGACGATGGGTGTAAGCACCTAAGGGCAGTCAGGACACACATTAAAAATGCTAATATTTGTCTGGCACCCCTGAATAAAAGAATGAGGCTGCCTGAAGCTGTCAGTGACTGCTGACAAGGCATCCTACTCCGTGACACACATCCCAGACACCTATCACTCATTCCAATCTATTCACTGCCTGGGCAACAGAACACACTTGATTTAGGAAAACTCTGCCTTAGAAAACACTGAAGGTCAAAATCAGGGAAATCAAATTACTACCGACATAGCTCAGAAAGGTAATGATGAGAGGTTCAAAACAAAGATAATAGGATCTAAATCCAAGCAAACACTGAAGTAGACCTAGGAGAAAAGAGCAAGGATAGGATATAAAGTAAGAATCTATGACTGTTGTACTGATGGCCTTGTGTGCCATCTGACGCGGGCCTCGTGATGCAGGAATGAGTCAGCACAGAAGTGAGCCCAACATGAAGGTGACATTTAGAGTCCTTGAATTCAGGAATGAGTATTTCAAGGTGGTAAGAAGTAAGGCTTTCTCCCACTAATTTTAATTACTCATATAATACACAACCAAGTATTACAGGCAATCAGGAATTTTTTTTTTAAGATAGGTAATTTAAAAGCTGTAGAGGGGCTTCGCTGGTGGCGCAGTGGTTGAGAGTCTGCCTGCCAATGCAGGGGACACGGGTTCGAGCCCTGGTCTGGGAAGATCCCACATGCCGCGGAGCAACTGGGCCCGTGAGCCACAACTACTGAGCCTGCGCGTCTGGAGCTTGTGCTCCGCAACAAGAGAGGCCGCGACAGTGAGAGGCCCGCGCACTGCGATGAAGAGTGGCCCCCGCTCGCCGCAACTAGAGAAAGCCCTAGCGCAGAAACGAAGATCCAACACAGCCATAAATAAATTAAAAAAAAAAAAAAAAGCTGTAAAGTTTTTACACATGAAATAATAGGGCTCTGGGAAAAAAATCCAACCCATTGTTTAAATACAAAAGTTCACTTCTCAAAATATATCCTAACATTTTTCTCTTTGGCAATTGCACAAACTAACAGAAAGTTCTTTTAAGTCTGGGATGCTTATAAGAATTACCTCTTGTGTGTGTCAGTAGAATATAAGATGCTTTATTCTGCTTGAACATCTTTGAAGGAATGATCAAAGAAGCAGAATGGTATTTGTATTGTCAAATGACCTTGGTCTGTGATCTTCATAGAAAACAAACAGCTTTAAATGAGAAGAAGCTGTCAGTTTGGCCATATTACAATAACGAGAGCTCATCACATGCTCTATCCTGTGGTTCGGAATTATAGCACTCTTTTATGTAGTTACCCTGTAAATCACTACCTACTATTTATGGTATTTCGGCACCTCTGGCCAAAATATCCAGTAAATCAAACTGAAGATGAAATATTTTTGGCATAAATCAATTCAATATGTTCTTGCTCCTGACAGCTGTAAAACCAGAGAGTTATTTTACATTTCAGTGTTTGAAGTGTAAAAAATCACAATTTTGGATGACCGGATACATTCCACCTGAAATCCTGGAAATCTCATGATGTCTGGGAAATTAGCTAAGAGGGCCATAAGCAGATCATTGTTACTGGATGAAACCCACAGGAGAATCATACTAAGGGGCCACTGACTAAGAAGCCAAAAGTAAGAGATTATAACAAACAAAATTTTAAGAGATACCCAAACTGGAATGAAGGCTATTACAGGATGATAAAATACAGATATATTGGTTTATTCTAGAAAGTCAGCTAAGGTAAAAGAGTCAGAGTCCCAGGTGAGTCTGGTAATTATACTAACAAAACATTTATGTAGAAAGTAATCACTCTTATTTAAGCCTGTTGTAACAATTAGTAAAAGAAATAAAAGAGGACAAAGGGATGTGCTAAAGCAAGAATATAAACACTAATGAAACAGTTCAGCACCACAGGGGAATACTGTTATAATTGTTTGAGGTTTTGTAAGTAAAAATGACTCTGTCAGTATTATTATCTGAAAATAATTTAATGAAGCCACGGGATGATTTACACACATGCACTAAAACAATTTAAATTCTGGAAAATAAGATGTAATGTAGTCTTTGCTCTACTACTAATGGCTGAGAAATATACTGACAGCAACCAGAGGTGGGGAGCTGGGCCCGTGGCCCTTCTGTTTTTATGTGAGCTGTCTTGTATTGATGGGAACATAACCCTTGGAAACTCAAAATTTATGCTGAATATTTCTGAAATCTTTTAAGTGCATTTCTCTTAGTGGTTGTGACTACTACTTTAAAACAACACAGAAAGATTTTTTGATTCATGCCACCCTGGTTTTCCAGAATTGGTGGCATCCAAAGGTGAACTTTCATTAAGTATCTAGGAACCCAGATTTCTCCTTTTGACTCTGGATTGGCCGCAACTGTAGAACCAACTGGTGCTTTGGGAGGGCTTAGCCCTCCTTCTTTCTCCCAGCTGTCCCACTGCCCCCCCCCCCAACCCTAATCAAGATTAATACACGATACATAAAAATAGTGTCTGTTACGCAAAATCAGTTTCAGGAAGAGTTCTCTTGTGTCCCGTCCAATGGAATCACTATCCTAGACCCTTCCTATATCTGGTGTCATCACTGAGTGGCAGTTGTAGTATACTGGTCAAATACATGGACCTGGGCATCAGATAGACTCTGGCCTATACCAGAGACAAGCTAAAAGGGACCGACACCATCTCTTTCTCTATGTGTGTGACCTTGGGAAACTTTTAACCTCCCTAAGTCTCAGATTGTTTAGGGTGGTTGCAAGGACTAAATGAAATAATGCTCTGTGAAGTGCTTGGGCAAGTAGGAAGTACTCAATCAAAGCCAGTCATTTTAAATATTACTGTTACCGGTATTATTCATGTTTCTTGCAATTTTCCCTTGCAAATTGTTTACCCAATGAAAAAATTGACAATAATAACCATGAAAAGTTATAGGAAATGAAGATATAAGGTTTTTTCTTACTGATAAGCAGTACATAGTACCCCACAGGTACTCTTATTCTATTACTCACTTTGAAAATTTCATGTGTGAGGAATCATAGGACCATAAGTTATATTATGATGAGAGGGACTAATTATTAGGAAATGAGGCTTTCTGGAAAACAAAAAATTCTGATTAGAAAATGAGTTGTCATCTGTTACGGACTGAATTGTGTTCCCCCCAACTGCATATGTTGAAGTCCTAACACCCAGTACCTCAGAATGTGACTATATTTAGATGTAGGGCCTTTCAAGAAGGGATTTACTTAAAATGAGGCCCTCAGGATGAGCCGTAATCTAATCTGACTGATGTCATTTTAAGAAGAGATTAGGACAGACAGAGAGATACCAGGGGTACATGAGCCCAGAGGGAGAGCCACGTGAAGAAGCAGCAAGGGGGCGGTCATCTTTGAGTCAAGGAGAGAGGCTTCAGAGGAAACCAGCCCTGCAAGAACCTTGATCTTGGACTTCCAGCCTCCAGAAGGATGAGAAAATAAACTTCTGTTTAAGCCACCCAGTCAGTGGTATTTTCTTAGAGCAGCCCTAGTAAATTGATACACCATCTATGGGTAACCAACTAGCAAAATAACAGTATGACAAAAATCCCCCCACAATTCTAAAACATGTTGAAGGTCATTTGATTATTTAGAGAGTATTTCAGTCTCTCATATTGTCTCAGAGTTATCTGTATGACCATCAATTTTCATTTTACCAGCAAAGAATGGAAATCCTTGCTATTAGAGAATTCTGGATAACAATTTATTTTAACAAGTATTGATTGAGTTGTAACCAAACAGAAAAGCCTTGTGCTCACTGGTGAGGACTGTATGTAGCGGGAGAGAATAAAGATAAGTAAGAAAGTATTCAAATACTTTACAATATAACGAGAGAGAGAGAGTTGTAAACAACCATAAGGTAAGAACAAATAAAAATGCTATAATAAATGTGAAGACCTAGGGATTTGAAAGCACAGCTGTGTGAAGGATTGATTTTACCTCAGTACACTGATGAAGATTTAGTTGAGAAGACACATTTGAGCTGGTACTTAAAAGATGAATAGGATTTCAACAGGTGAGAAGGAAGAGAGCATTCCAAGGATAAACAACAGGATAAAATTATTTTGGGATATTGGGAAAATATAGGTAAGGGCAATGGTCAGATAAATAGAATAGGGTGGGGATGGAGCAATGGAAAGCCTGAAGGGTTTTGAGTAGCATGGTGGACTAATAACAAATATTAATAGAGGGAGGGGTCCTTCAAGATGGCAGAGGAGTAAGATGTGGAGATCACCTTCCTCTCCACAAATACATCAAAGATACATCTACATGTGGAACAACTCCTACAGAACACCTAATGAACGCTGGCAGAAGACCTCAGACTTCCCAAAAGGCAAGAAAGTCCCCATGTACCTGGGTAGGGCAAAAGAAAAGAGAAAAAACAGAGACAAAAGAATAAAGATGGGACCTGCACCTCTGGGAGGGAGCTGGGAAGGGGGAAAAGTTTCCACACGCTAGGAAGACCCTTCACTGGTGGAGATGGGGGGTGAGCAGTGGGGAAGCTTCGGAGCCACAGAGGAGAGCGCAGCAACAGGGGTGCAGAGGGCAAAGTGGAGAGATTTCTGCACAGAGGATCGGTGCCAACCAGCACTCACCAGCCTGAGAGGCTTGTCTGCTCACCCACTGGGGCAGGTGGGGGCTGGGAGCTGAGGCTTGGGCTTCGGAGGTCAGATCCCAGGGAGAGGACCGGGGTTGACTGCGTGAACACAGCGTGAAGGGGGCTAGTGCGCCACGGCTAGCCGGGAGGGAGTCTGGGAAAACGTCTGGACCTAAGAGGCAAGAGACCATTGTTTCAGGGTGTGCGAGGAGAGGGGATTCCTTTCCTGTTTGCCCACAGAAGGCAGAGCACCATCTAAATGAGCTCCAGAGACAGGCGTGAGCCACGGCTATCAGCTTGGACACCAGAGATGGGCATGAAACGCTAACGCTGCTGCAGCCACCAAGAATCCTGTGTGCAAAGCACAGGTCACTATCTACACCCCCCTGGGAGCCTGTGCAGCATGCCACTGCCAGGGTGCCGTGATCCAGGGACAACTTCCCCAGGACAACACACGGTGCACCTCAGGCTGCTGCAATGTCACGTCGGCCTCTGCCACTGCAGGCTCACCCCACATTCCAATTATAACCACTGTACCCCTCCCTCCCCCTGGCCTGAATGAGCAAGAGCCCCCTAACCAGCTGCAGCTTTAATCCCATCCTGCCTGGGTGGGAACAGATGCCTGAGGGTGACCTACACACAGAGGTGGGGCCAAAACCAAAGGTGAACCCCAGGAGCTGTGTGAACAAAGAAGAGAAAGGGAAATTTTTCTGTGCAGCCACAGGAGCACTGGATTAAATCTCCACAATCAACCTGATGTACCCTGCATCTGTGGAATACCTGAATAGACAATGAATCATCCCAAAACTGAAGCAGTAGACTTTGGGAGCTACTGTAGACTTTGGGTTTGCTGTCTGCAACTGATTTGTTTCTGATTTTTATGTTTATCTTAGTTTAGCTTTTAGCGCTTGTTATCATCAGTGGATTTGTTTATTGGTTTGGTTGCTTTCTTCTCTTTATTATTATTATCATTATTTTTTATTTTCATAATTTTTTTAATTTATTTTTTTTCTTTTTTTCTCCCTTTTACTCTGAGCCATGTGGCTGACAGGGTCAAGGTGCTCTGGCCTGGTGTCAGGCCTGAGCCTCTGAGGTGAGAGGGCTCAGTTCAGAACACTGGAACACCAGAGACCTCCTGGCCCCACATAATATCAGTTGGCAAGAGCTCTCCCAGAGATCTCCATCTCAACATGAAGAGCCAGGTCCACCCAATGGCCAGCAAGATCCAGTGCTGGATGGCCCATGCCAAACAACTAGCACCAGGAACACAACCCCACCCATTAGCAGAGAGGCTGCCTAAAATCATACTAAGTTCACAGACACCCCCCAAAACACCACCAGATGCAGCCCTGCCCACCAGAAAGACAAGATCCAGCCCCACCCACAAGAACACAGGCACCAGTCCACTCCACCAGGAAGCCTACACAAGCCACTGAACCAACCTCACCCACTGGGGGAAGACACCAAAAACAACGGGAACTACAAACCTGCAGGCTGCAAAAAGGAGACCCCAATCACAGTAGGTTAAACAAAATGAGAAGACAGGGAAGCACACAGCAGATGAAGTAGCAAGGCAAAAACCCACCAGACCAAACAAATGAAGAGGAAAATAGGCAGTCTACCTGAAAAAGAATTCAGAGTAATGATAGTAAAGATGATCCAAAATCTTGGAAATAAAATGGAGAAAATACAAGAAAGGTTTAACAAGGACCTAGAAGAACTAAAGAGCAAACAAACAATGATGAACAACACAATAAATGAAATTTAAAATTCTCTAGAAAGAATCAGTAGCAGAATAACTGAGGCAGAAGGACAGATAAGTGACCTGGAAGATAAAACAGTGGAAATAACTACTGCAGAGCAGAATGAAGAAAAAAGAATGAAAAGAATTGAGGACAGTCTCAGAGACCTCTGGGACAATATTAAACACACCAACATTCGAATTATAGGCGTCCCAGAAGAAGAAGAGAAAAAGAAAGGGTCTGAGAAAAAATTTGAAGAGACTATACTCGAAAACTTCCCTAACATGGGAAAGGAAATAGTCAAGTCCAGGGAGCAAAGAGAGTCCCATACAGGATAAATCCAAGGAGAAACACCCCTTGATACATATTAATCAAACTATCAAAAATTAAACACAAAGAACAAATATTAAAAGCAGCAAGGGAAAAGTAACAAATAACATACAAGGGAATCCCCATAAGGTTAACAGCTGATCTTTCAGCAGAAACTCTGCAAGCCAGAGGGGAGTGGCAGGACATATTTAAAGTGATGAAACGGAAAAACCTACAACCAAGATTACTCTACCCAGCAAGGATCTCATTCAGATTCGATGGAGAAATTAAAATCTTTACAGACAAGCAAAAGTTAAGAGAATTCAGCACCACCAAACCAGCTTTACAACAAATGCTAAAGGAACTTCTCTAGGCAGGAAACACAAGAGAAGGAAAAGACCTACAAAAATAAACCCAAAACAATTTAGAAAATGGTAATAGGAACATACATATCGATACTTACCTTAAATGTAAATGGATTAAATGCTCCAACCAAAAGACATAACCTGGCTGAATGGATCCAAAAACAAGACCCGTATATATGCTGTCTACAAGAGACCCACTTCAGACCTAGGGACACATACATCCATGAGGGGATGGAAAAAGATATTCCATGCAAATGGAAATCAAAAGAAACCTGGAGTAGCAATTCTCATATAAGACAAAATAGACTTTAAAATAAAGACTATTACAAGAGACAAAGAAGAACACTACATAATGATCAAGGGATCAATCCAAGAAGAAGATATAACAATTGTAAATATTTATGCACCAACATAGGAGCACCTCAATACATAAGGCAAATGCTAACAGCCATAAAAGGGGAAGTAGACAGTAACACAATCATAGTAGGGGACTTTAACACCCCACTTTCACCAATGGATAGATCATCAAAGATGAAAATAAATAAGGAAACACAAGCTTTAAATGACACATTAAACAAGATGGACTTAATTGATATTTATAAGACATTCCATCCAAAAACAACAGAATTCACTTTCTTCTTCTGACATATATACACTAATATGTATAAAATGGATAACTAATAAGAATCTGCTGTAAAAATAAATAAATAAAATTCTAAAATTTAAAAAAAAAAAAAGAAGAAACAAGAAAAATCTCAAATTAACAACCTAACCTTACACCTAAAGCAATTAGAGAAAGAAGAACCAAAAAAACCCAAAGTCAGCAGAAGGAAAGAAGTCATAAAGATCAGATCAGAAATAAATGAAAAAGAAATGAAGGAAACAATAGCAAAGATTAATTAATTAATTAAGTGTCCATCGACAGATGAATGGATAAAGAAGATGTGGCACATATATACAATGGAATATTACTCAGCCATTAAAAGAAACGAAATTGAGTTATTTGTAGTGAGGTGGATGGACCTAGAGTCTGTCATACAGAGTGAAGTAAGTCAGAAAGAGAAAAACAAATAACCGTAGGCTAACAAATATATATGGAGTCTAAAAAATAATAATAAAACCTAGGGGCAGGATAGAAATAAAGATGCAGATGTAGAGAATGGACCTGAGGTCACAGGGAGGGGGAAAGGTAAGCTGGGATGAAGTGAGAGAGTGGCATTGACTTATATACACTACCAAATGTAAAATAGATAGCTAGTGGGAAGCAGCCGCATAGCACAGAGAGATCAGCTCGGTGCTTTGTGACCACCTAGAGGGGTGGGATAGGGAGGTGGGAGGGAGACAGATGAGGGAGGGGATATGGGGATATATGTATACATATAGCTGATTCGCTTTGTTATATAGCAGAAACTAACACAGCATTGTAAAGCAATTATACTCCAATAATGATGTTAAAAAACTATTACTAGAAACAGCAGTGGGAGCAGCAGCAGAAATTTGTCAGTAATAGTAGGACTAGTTAGTAGCTAATGCTTATTTAGCACTCACTACATGCCAGGCACTTAATAAGAGGTTCATGTTCCTGATCTCAGTTATTGCTTAAAAACCACTCTACGATATGTACCATCTCTGATTTTTAAAATGAGAAAGCAGGTTCAAGGGATTTATGAAACTTGCCAGAAGTGATACAGGTAATAAATGGCAAGTTGGGGTTCAAACAGATCTCACTGACTCCAAAACCCATTTACTTAATTCACATGAATATTTTCTCTTTGATATGAAAACTAGGACATCATATAATCTATCTTCTCCACATAGTTGTATCTACTATGCTCTTTTCTCTCTCTTTTTTTTTTTGGCAAATAGATGCTATACATTGTAATCAATCTGAAAATATATTCCAACTTTTGTTTTTATGAAAAAATGTTATTAAAAGTTTAAAAGGCAAACTTAAAATATATCATTCTTTCTGGTAAGGAAATAAAGGTCTATCTTCTAGGTCCTTGCTACAATGAGAAGAGAATAGATCCTAACTCAGCCAGTTTTTCCTAAAATTACCAATTGGGATGGTTTGAAGATATAAATGGTAGGAGGTTGGGTTAGGGCTGTGGAGCAGAGAAGTGTGTGGGCAAAACAATTTTCTGAAAATAAAAGCTTTTCATTCTTCACTATTGTGCTTCTCATGCCATTAAAATCTGGAATTTGGTACAACCTGAGCAGAAAATACTCAAGCTGGGGTGCTGGCAACCTTGGCAAACCTGTCAAAGCTCTCTTTAGCTGTGTCCTACTCACCAAGTCCTCCTTAAAAGGAAGATTTCCTGGTACGTAGTATATCGCAGTGCTTTTCTAAAATAGACATGCCAACTGAAAGCTGAAAAAACACTTTTATAAGTAATAAATAATAAAATGGCCGATACACTATAGTCTGAAACTTTAGTCATTGGACCATAAATGGGGATGCCAAACTGAATTACGGTGAGGATTTTGAGGTATTCACAAATAGGGACAGAAGTTATGCATGTGTGTAAACATTCCCCTCCAAGCAGGGAAGACGGCTGGAAGTCACTGTCACACCAGCTAATGGAATAAGCCACCACCAGTCTGATGCAAAACCCTGACCCAAGGCTTTGATCCTATAGTTGGTATGTACCTGCCACAGGACAATCCTGCTCACAAGCAAACTGAAATCCACATGTGTATGAGTGTCCGGTTTTTAATTTTTTGAGGTTGGTATTTTCACTGACCAAAGGGAATAAAAAGTAACAGGTAGTGACTCATCCTTTGGGGTTATTATTATTATTTTTTTTTATGCTCTGAATGAATCTCTGTAGCAATTGAAGCAGTTCTTAAAAATGACTGATGGAGAAAGACACAGCCCATATGTCTGACAATATGTTTTAAAAAAAATGCTTTCTGTAAAAAACATATTAAAAAACACCCACAACATTGAGAGATACTTACTGGAACCTTTATTTTATAGCCTCTGGTTATGGCCATGGAGACAAATGAATTAGAAAACAGAGATAATTATAGAGATAAACCATGGAACCCTCAGCTTCAATCTTGAATAATTCCCACACCCAAGAATAGATATTCTGGATTAGTAACAACAAGGAATTTAGGAGGGAAATACTACTTGGCAAATATTTAGCGCACACACTTGCAAATGCTTAGTAGAAAGGACTTATAAATAATTTATAGAATTATAATAGTAACTGAAGTGTTTATGCTAAATTTTGATATCTTTGACTAATATCATTTCTAGTCATTTTCTGTTCCTTATGCAATTCTTATTAACAATCCTCAAAATACTGTAGAACACATGATATTTGAACTGATTCGTGGTTGTCAAAATATCTTTTCATATGTTAAGCATGCATAGTATTTTGAGATTTATAACTATAAAACAGATTTCAAACGGTCACTGTTTATTTGGTTCGAAGTTTTTGTTGGTGCGCTATTCCATGTGAAATAGAATTATGCTTCAGTACTTTAAGAAGAACTATTAGCTAGATCCTTCCCATATCCAACTCTCCCAAACTAAGCTTAATGGGGGGGCTGGGGGAGGAACTACTGTCAGACTCAACACCGTAACTTCCAAACTGATTCCTGTCAATGACATCTTTGGCAAAGCATTCCTATCAAAAAATTTTACTGAGTTGCACTCAGGAATATTCTGGAAACAAAGTGTCTGTTTGCTGCAGGGAAGGAAAGCAATCGTCAGGGACACTGATATACAATAGTATAACAGTACACTGTTAAAACTTCTTTTAGAGTAATATTGCAGATTCCCTGAGGAATAGTGGTGCGGACTCTTCAAGGTTGCTAAGGATGAGGGGAAAATGTCCTCATCCTTTTTCTGTGTGTGTCAAAAGAGGTATTTTAAAAATTAGATTCAGAAAAGAAAAAAGGCATTCCAATAATCTCAATAGTTTAGTAAATGTGTTTTCAGAAATAGAGTTCTTACCCCTCAGGTTCTTTTTTAATGACTACCAAATTCACAAGAACTAAGCCTCCTCCCAATCAATAATTGTCTGACCCCTCCCTTTTCACCCCCAAATTACTAACATTAAGGGCATCTATACCTGTGAGTGGCTTATCATGACTTGGCTGTGAGATGTTAAAACCTTCATGACCTTGACTCAAGTGAAAGCATTTCCAAGTACAATGCATTTAAGTAGACCATTATACTGGATGACAGGGCTGAGACTGAGGGAGTTTGAGAACAGTAAAGCTCCAAGTCCCTTGGGGTAGACAGATAAAATGAGGCAGAACCTGTTTAAACAACACATTTGTTATAACTAGTTGTGGTGTTTTCAAAGTCTTTGCTCTGGAAACTATGCTGATTATGCCAGGGTTCACCGTATCACTGATGCCACAAAAGCATTTCAGACAAAGATCAGACTTGCCCATCTCTGCTTTATACAGAGAAAACCAAAGATGACAACATGTATAAGCAACTGAATCCAGGCTCACATTTTTCATTAACATGTGCTCAGTTACTAAAGACATTCTTGTTCTAAATATTTTGCTTTTCTACTTTCTTTAAGAAGCCAATATTTTGGTAAATGTTGGCTTTTGTTACTATATGTACAAAACAGAATGTTTTCTTGGTCTAATATCAGTTGCAAATATTTGGCAGACTTTATTAATAATTAGAAAATGCTTTTCTTTTAACTTACATGGTATTTGCCTTCTACACACATTTTTAAAAGAATATTCCTATTTTATAATATTCTTTAAATATTATAAATTAATTGTTAGATCTTAAGAGTTAGATTAAACTATTCAACAAAAATGAGAGGGGAAAGAAATTATCGTTTGTTGGCCATGTCTGCTATGTTTAAGCACTGTGCCCAGAAAGAGATACAATGACCTTGAAATGAACACTGGCTAGTGGAGAAGGCAATATGCTAGCACTAACCTGGGTACCTTGTGACAAGGGTGGCAGCAAAGCAAAGAAAGTGCTGTGAGACCACAGATTAAAAGCTAGCCTATTCTGATTGGGATGATCCCCCAAGAATTCAGAAAGTAGGAGATATTTAAACTGAATCTTAAAAGATGAATAGTAGTAGTAGTAGCAATAACAATAATTACAACTACTGCTACTACCCCTTACATAGTTCTTGCTATAGGCCAGGCATTGCTCTAAGAGCCCTATGTATATTATCTCATTTAATTCTCACAATAATGCTATAAGGCAAGAACTATTATCCCTATTCTTCAGATGAGGAAACTGAGGTTCAAAGAGATTAAACGACTTGCCCAAGGACACACAACTAATAAGTGGTGGGGCTGGGATTTTATCCAGATGATCTAACCCCAGAGTCTGCAGTTCACAGCTTGTATAGCAAACTGCCCCTCCTATAAAAAGTCACCAAGGAAGAGAGTCAACAAGCCAACCTAAACCGAGGGGATAGTAACAGAGGATGAGTTATGCGATAAATGATGGTGCGGTCTTCAACCACTGGGCTGCTTGAACGTCTCCCTCGCCATGTGAGTGGATATGCGAAATATACAGCACTCCCTTATTCTTCCCACCGTATGCCTCCAATTCAGTTCTCTTGATAGGAGAGAGAGAGAAACGGAAGAAAATGGTTGAAGAAAAGAAAGCACACAATAGAAATCCAATTTATCTGAAAGTAATTATTACATACATAATAGAATATTAAAATAGGAGTTTTGGGCTGAAGCACCAACACAATAATTAACACATTCCAAAGGAGGAGTTAGACCATATGCTGAATTCCCAAAGGAGGATTCTAAGAACCAGTTATGCAATTCTTAAATGCCACATCCCCATTCAACTTCTAGAGCTGGAAATTAGGGAGGAGAATTTTTTTGGAGAAAGTTATTGGTAAGCTGTGAATTCAACTCTGGAGGATAGGAGATGTCTACCCCTTACCTCAGACTGGGGAGAGACTTCAACAGGACCTCATGGAGACCTCAATATTTGTCCCCTGCAGTTTGATGGGCATGTGGATTGGTGTCTGACTCATGCACAAGACACCTAAATGCCAAGTGATTGGTTAGTTCCATTTATGGTGGGGCAAAAGGGAGATTGCTAAGTTAAGAATTACCAATTCCCAGCATACACTGGGGTTCCTAATGTGTGAGTGGTTTCTTTGGACTATATGTGGGCATTTTGGAAGAGGGAATCAGAATGGGTCATATCTCAGAAGACCATTTGGATAGGGTCAACAGATCTCAAAAACTGGACAGATCACTGCCTTTCTTAGCCAGAATAGAGATGTTTTGCCCCATTAAAACAACTGCAGCAGGGAGAGTCTACACAGAACAACGGAAGCTTTCACAATCAAGTCGCTTTAATCCCGTCCCCAAGTTCAGAGAGCAGGAATGCTAGACTAACACTATGGTATTTATTAAGGAAGAACTTTCCTATCCTTCCCTCTATCCCAGTGTTCCAAACCCAGAGGAGTCAGAACGTAATATTACCAAACAGGATGGAGAAGTAGAAAGCCAGGTGGTGAAACAGACAGGAAACCATGGCAGGGAAAGGGATAGTTCCTGTCTCTGGGAGCCCTGAGCTTGGAGCTCGAGGGGAGAAACTTTAAATAAAGTTTAGAATATTAAATATTACATGGCCTGGAGATTTAAATTATTAAATTGAATCTGTGATTTTGCCTAAAAAGTACTATAGGACATATTATTATCCAAGAGTGTCCAGGAAAGTCACGAGGCCTGCCTGAACATGTATCAATGGGCAAGGAAAAAACTTGCTGCATAGAGTGGATGTAAGGGGATTTAAAGAAAATTTGTTTCGTAATTACATTTAACAAATTGCGCTTAGTCAACAAGGCAGCTACATATGTGACAATCTCTGCATCGAGCACGTGTACACATGGAATTCTGCTCACTTCTATTCACAATGTAAAAGGTGGCACAAAGAGCTTCAGGGTCTGAGCTCTGGAGCCAATTTGCCTGAGCATGCCTCAGTTTCTTTATCTGTAAAACAGAAGTAATAACAGCGTATACTTCTTAGTGTTGGTGGGAGGATTACATGAAGCAATAAGTGGAAGCATTTAATGTAGTGCATGGTAAGCACTCCACAAATGATATTTGTCATGCTAGTTGTCGTTATCATTATTAACAGTAATAGGTTCTTTTGGACCCACCTGACCTGCAAAGAACAGCCAGAGCAGGAAGCTCACCAGTATCATGTTTTATCTAACCTTCTAACCACTTGCGAATCAACAGACCCAAATACTGCCACTGCCGCCCCACCCCACCCCCCATCCAAGACGATAGTAAGTCCAGCCACAAAAAAAAACAAAAATAAGAATACTAACTGCTAATGTTTATTGCGTGCCTGCTATCACCACACATTGTACTCTGGGCTCTGCACACATTCTCTCATTCATTCCTTCCCACACCCCTGGAGGTGGCTACTCTTATTATCCCATTTTCTTCTTGAGAAACGAAGACTTAGAAAGGTTAAGAACCTTGTCCACGGTAACAACTGTGTGTGGTTGATCCAGGATAAATGGTTATTGTCAACATTTTCGTCAATTTATGGTAATCAAAAAATTATTTTGCTAATGAAAACTAGTTTCTTTTTGGGGCCAGGTATGTAATATGCTACATGTTCATAGGGATTTCACTAAAGACTACTAGTAACTCAAAATAAAGCAATGCAACTTTTATGAAGAAGCAATCCTTCTTTAGTCATATCAAATAAGTATCTTTAGAATATATTGGACATGATGAAGCAAAATCAAACAGACTGCCCTTTAATTTCAAGTGAAAGGTTTTCATGTTAGAGCACATACAAAACCAAACAGTAATTAAACACATATTGTAACTGATCGGTTCACTACTTAATGGGTGTGAATAAGAAGAGGTAGCAATTTAAATGAAGTTAAAGCACAATATCCAATCAGGTAAACCCTTCTAAAAAGTCATTTTTTACTTCATGCCTTCTTTTAACTTCTCTTAGCCTCAGGTCCCTGATATTTAAAATGGGAATTATTTAAATGAAAGTATATATATACATATAAAAGGAAAGTATTATGTACATATAGAGGAATTAAAGTATGTATATACCTATAAGAACTACTTTTTTAGCTGTAAAAGGCTGTAAAATGTTAGCATTTGTTTGTTATAAGAGATACTACTGTATTTTAATATACAGAATATCATCAAAAATTTAAATATAAATATTTAGCTGCCCAAATGTATACAATGCTTGAGATACAGAAGGTGCTTCAAAATGTTAATTAATAAATGCAGATGCCCTTAGTTCCTTACTAACGGCACGAACGCATCTAGCATTCAGAAATGAGGTAAACAGTGACCTCATACATTTGTTATTATGATAATGAACTCTACCTAGAGCCTCTGTAGTTTAAGGAAACACAGGAGAGAGAAGCTTACAAAGATGCACAATATATACAACAGTTCTGAATCTGGAATTCAAACTCGTGTTACTGTATTTGTAGCTTTCATCTTCTGTAAGCACACTGGCAAATGTACAACTACAACCATGAAAAGTGACATTAAAAATAATACCTTGCAATAATTAGGTAAAGGATTATTGACATGCTCAAATATTACAGTGTTTATGTCTTGAGTATGAGATGGAGAAACCTATTCCTTAGAATGAGATAGATAAAAGTGCCATCACTAATAATGTATAATGTATTCATCATTCCATTGTTATTAAGTACCTACTATGTGCCAGGTACTGAATTAAGTGCTGGATAAAAGAGTGGCCCCTTTGAGGAGTTCTCAATTAGTTAGGAACACACACGATCAACCAGCACTTAGGAAAGAGTATGATATCTGCTGGGAATGGGTAAGTTCTGAAGGCCATAGGAACCCATGAGAGGGATTTTTTGGAAGAGGTCCCTGTGCAAAGTGATGTCAAAGCTGAGCCTTGGATGGTGGGGGAGGGTCACTGTACTGGGAGAACATGTACGATGGTGAATGTTCAGGGGGTTGGACAGCATGAAGAATTCAGTGACCTGGGAGAGTGCGAGTGGGGAGGGGCAGGCAGAAGAGGTAACCAGGGACAGATTATAAAATGCCTTAGGAGCTATGACTCCTCAGGAAACACTTTAAGAATCCTGAATAAAAGTATTTCCCTGTTCGTCAAACATATTCCTTTCTTGCCTGCTATTACTATTAACAATAGCTAGTTGCTTTTTTAAAAACTTCAAAATTTAATCAAAAAGAAAGAGTGTAAGACCTAAAAGAAGCCATTCTAAATCTGTTTCTAATCAAAAGTAAAGAGATCTTTAGAACTGCATCTCTCCACTTTTGGCAATGTACATTATGATTTGCGAGCTTGGAAAATGGTACTGATTTCACCTTCTCTTAGAAAGAAAGGACAGATAGCAGAAAGGAGCCTTTTCCTTTGGCCTTATATTAGTGTGCCTTTATAAAGATTTTATACTCTGTCCATGAACACCAGGAACTCATGGAAAAATTAATGTTCCCGAAGCCAAATCATGGACTTTTAGAAACATCTCAACAGTTTCAGTTTATTGATAGACAATGATTTCCTAAGTGCAGAACAAGCGCCTACATTCTCCCTGCCTAATAAATGGCTCAGGCATCTGGTATAAGAGTTGCTAAATGGAAAGGAGAAACACTCGAGTACAACGGACTCCAACATCTTTGATCCCTTATCAATTAAGATTGGATTTGCATGCAAGATACAGAGCCCCCAGCCCCCAAAACAGTGGTTTAAACGAGGTACAAGTTGTAATTATGCTGGTGGGTGCTAGTATGACAGCTCTACAGGGTTATCAGGGTTTAATCTCCTTCCATCTTAACTTTCTACTACGGTAGGTGTTATTCCCCTCATAGTCACCTCATAGTCCAAACTAGCTGCTGAGATGCCAGGCATCACGTCTGGAGTTTAAGATGTAAGAGGGAGGAAGAAGGTGAGGAATGGCATGCCTTCTCCCTTTCAAGGCACCCTCTGGGAAGTTGTACACAGTTCTGCTGAAATTTTATTTGCCAAAATTTAGTCATGAGGCTCCAGCTAACTACAAAGAGAGTCCAGGGAGTGCAATTTTTTAGACATGTGGCAAAGTGCCCAACTGAAGAAGTGTGTTTTTCTAAGTAAGGAGGAAGGAAGGAAGGAAAGATGGATTTTGGAAGGCAATTTTCAATCTCTGCCATAAGTACACACTCATGAGTTTAAAAATGTAAGCATTTAACCCCAATATATGTTTATTTATAAATTATATACACACTCTATTATACTATTAGTTTATAGAATTTATAAAATCTGGACAAAGAATTTTGTTAAAAACGAAAATTAAAAATATAAATAAAATTTCCTCTACTGTCTTTTAAACCTCAGGGGATTGTAATGTATACATCACTTTAAAGACTACTGCTCTACAAAGTAATCAGTAAAAATACTTAGATTCTACTTCTTCAGATTGTCAAGGAAATAGTCACGGAATCTAGAAAGTCTATATGGATATGAGCTATTCCCCAGTTTATTGAGGAAAAGCCTATCTCCACTGAGAAAAGTGACCACTCAGACAGCTGGGCTAATTCTGAGCATTGGCAAGACTAGAAAAAAGCCTAAGCATCACTGCAAGAATCAGAACGTTAGCATGCAAAAACGCCAGTCCTATAGAACAATGTGGAAAGCAGAAACAATATAAATTACTAGGTGTTAGTACATGAAGACTTTGAGGTTATTTTTGTATATTTTGCTAAATGGGGACTTGTTTCTAAAAATGAAATTGTACCAATGCTTCTGGAAAGTACAATGGCAGTATGTATCCAAAAGCCTTATAAATGTTTTTACTTCATGAATAAAATTCTAAAAATTAATCTTAGGGAAAGAATCTGAGATGTGGTGATATATTTATAATGCATTTATAAATAAAGGTGTGCATTGAAAACCAATGTATAATAATACAATATAATAATTAGAAACAGCTTATATACCCAAAAATAGGCAAAAATAGTTAAGTGAATTATGATATAGCCATACAATGAAACATTCTGCAAGTACTAAAAATTGTACTTTCAAAGACTATTTTATGACATAAAAAATACACATAATATAATATTAACTGGGGAAAGAAAGTTATCTTGAAAGAAAATGTAAGCATGTAGATTCTCATAGTTAATAAATATTAAAAAGAAACCTATAGGTTTATAGTGCCAGGCAATGGAGAGACACATGGCTTCTGGGTCGGAGAAAGGGTAGCTTAAAGGACATTTACAGAGTCAATTTTACTTCATGTGGCAGGAAATGTCTAAATTATAATTCAGACAGTAATTATTCATATTGTAGTAACAGTGTATTATCAAACAATGCATTTGAATCTGAGTATGCAGAAGCCATACCTATACTATTTCAAGGTAACTTTCAGAGCATTAAGTAAAAGTTCATCAAAATAAGGTATGAAAAAAAAAATAATAAGGTATGCTATTTATTTAAACTGTTATATTAAACAACAGTCATTATGTTAAACTTCAGATCAGAGCAAACCTTTTGCAGCTAAGATTCAGCTCCAAGAAAGTAATGGTTTTACTTAGAAAAGCTGCTAGGACCAAACTATAACAGCATAAATATATCATTAATATAAAAACTTTTCAATAGCTAAACACTACAAGGATTACCTGGTTTAAGTTTCCAAGTGCAAATTCAATCTGAAATGATATTGCCAAAAATCTCTGTGGTCTAAAGGATTTTTTTTTTTTTTCTAACATCTACAAAGAGAGTGTACAGTTATAGCTTCTACTCACTGATCTGGGCCTTCAGAAACACATCAATACATGCAGTACATAAGAAGCAGCTGTAAGAGATATTTTTGTCAATACAAAGCAAGGTCACTGCATTATAGGAAGACTCAGCACTGTTTATTTCACTTCCAAAAGGGATTGTTCAAGGGCAGATTCTAAAAGAATGATTCTGAAGAACACTGAAACCCCTGGAAGAACAGACAACTTTGGAGAAAACTCAGAATATCTATTGGGATATTTTTGGATTATGTTACAAATAAAAGCAATGTATTTTAAAATATATATTTTTTGCATATGTCTTCACGTAACTAAAATACCTTATTTCACAATAGAAAGAAATATAAATACCATAAAGAAAATAATAAATCAGTGGCAATTATAGTAATTCATTCTGGAAAATTTAAGATAACACAAAATAAGGAAGACTTGCAACTAAATGCTGACCAAAACGTCAATTCAATTTAATGAGGGTCTGCCCCACATTAGATACCTCGTTGGTTGCTGAGATCCACTGTTAATGCTTCTTTAATAGTGTGCTTTCTCTCTACAGAGCATATTACTAACAGGGAATAGTGCCGGTCTAGGGTGAGGCCACTTAGGCATTTACCTCGGGCACCAAATTTAAGGGTCATAAAAAACCCTTATTAATCAAGATACACGATACTTTAATGAAATATTAAAAAATAAAACTAATGCAAGAAATGCATGATAAAAGTATCCAAATTTTAATATAGATAAGACCTGTCAGAAAGCATGTACCAAACACTACTTATTTCAAGTGGAAATGATAAAAAAAAAATTGCATGTCAAAAAGTGCTTTTAGGTACTAACTTCCGGTTATAAAATAAATGTCATGGGGACATAATATATAGCAAGGTGACTACCGTTAATAATAGTGTAATTCATATTTGAAAGTTGATAAGAGAGTAGACCTTAAAAGTTCTCATCACAAGAAAAACATTGCACCTATGTATGGTGACAAATGTTAGCTAGACTTACTGTGGTGATCATTTCACAGTATACACAAGTGTAAACATTGTGTATACTGTTGTGTATACACAATAGTATACACGATTAAACATCAAGTCAGTATGTTGTATGCTTAAAACTAATATATGTAATATAATGTTATATGTCAACTATATTGCAATTAAAAAAGAATTTAAAATTATAGGAAAAACGTTCTTAAAATGAAGAGAAGATAAACCTTTGTCATAGAATGTCTTTAAGACTTTAGGATCTTCACATAATTCTCTCTAGAGAACATCAAGATAAAACACCATCCAGAATATTTCAGCTTTGTCCCTCATTAAGAGACAGAAAGGAAACCATGTGTAAGACAAGGCGGGTCTTCAGAAGAAAGCCATTATGGAAAAATAACACATTGGTATTTACAAAGCAAATCCCATTATTTATGATGGATGGTTACAGAAAGAGAAAATGTTTTTTAGAAATCATTATGATACTCCTTTAGAAACATGCATTTAATATTTGGCTAACCTCCTTTTTTTCATTGTCTAGACATTTCAACTTATTTCCCCAAGACTTTCACAAACAATCTTTTTGAAAGCCAACATTCAAGCCACTCTGAGAGGCCTTGAGGAAATTAGATGAAATACACACAAAAAACAAAAGTAAGAACACTGACTAGAAAAAAGAATAGCCCTGATAACCAGCCAGTGTTCCAGGAAATTTTCTCTGGAACATTGTAACAAGATCTAGCTGTAACATATTTTGTAACAAGGTAAAGAAAGTAACGGCAGAGCTGTGACATATCAGATTAAAAACTAGGAAACTCTGATATTTAGTGAACTAAAGACTAGTTCGTTTAAACCTGTACTATATTCTTTGAATGAAAATGGTCACTTCCAAATAATTCAGTGATTACATGTAACATTTAAATACTTCATTTATATTAAATGTTGGAAGATTTTTAAAAGTAAATTAATACTAGTTTAAAATAAATGAATATATAAATATGACTTCAGAAGATTATACATATCCAAAAAATTGATTAACTTCTGAGTTGCTCTATTCCACTCTAGATTCTCATCGGATAAATTCACATCCCCTTGATGAGGTACGATTATTGAAATTGCTAATTCCTAAGTCCCACATCAAATTTTCTAAATCAGTATCTCTAGGGTTAGGACACGAGAAACTACATTTTTAAGCAGCACCCCTGGCAATGCTTATACATCCAAGTTTGAGAACCATTGTTGAGTGTAGAGTTTTAATTTGGATTTTTAAAAATAGGCATGATGGAAATAGTTCATGGGACAAATTCTGAGGTTTAGTACTATAGAAATGGTCAGCTACAAAGCATTTTATAGGATTTAAGATCTCTTCCTCTGATTCAGTCGAACTGAGGCTGACTGATGGTAATTACAATAGCTTGCTTAGGTAATTGCAATAGCATAATTGGCCATTATTGCAGGGGAAAAAAAAACAACCCTAAAAAGTGTGTTCCAATGCTTCACTGTCTCGGTCTTGGAATGTCTAAGTAAAGATTACAGTGTTTTGGTGGGTTTTTTTTTTTTTTAATGTGTCAGTGTCATACATTATGAAAGCTTATGATTACTAACTTGTTCACTATTTATATATAAAGTAATTTTATTTATATTTTTAAATCTTGGTTTCAATTCTGTTAAACAACAGAAAATGACTGGGACACTCACTACTGTTAATGTTGCTATTGTTTTCAAATCTAATATTTCAGGATCTTTGGACTCTCAGCCCTCCATCGCCACGGCAGCATGGTTATTTTAGCAGCATGAAGATCCTCTGACACACACTTTGCCAACACTTGAGGGAGGCAGTGGTGGAGGCAGGCGGGCCCACCTTTAGCCAGTCAAGGAGGAAAGCCCCACTGCGAAGAGATGTGTAGGAGAGAAGGGACAGCGTGTCTAAAGAGGCTGGTAGTGTATATATGTCAACACCACTCTCTTCGTCCCAGCTGACCCTTCCCCCTCCCCGTGTCCTCAAGTCCATTCTCTACGTCTGCGTCTTTATTCCTGTCCTGCCCCTAGGTTTTTCAGAACCGTTTTTTTTTTTTTAGATTCTATATGTAAAAAAAAAAAGAATTAACAAGACATCCTGAATAAACAACATAAAAAAAAAAAAAAGAAGAAGAGGCTGGGCTGAGAATACATCCCCATGCATCAGTGGGAAACAGAAGGAGAACCGAATCTGAAGCAAATCAAGCATCACAGATTATAGACTACTAATGCTAGAACGGATTTAAGGGAACATATAAATAAGGTCCTTCATTTTACCAATGAGAAAGTAAAGGCAGGGAGCAGTTAAGTAAATTGTTAGATCCTTTAAAAGAGAAGATCCTATGAATCACCACAGTAACACTGTTTATTATGGTCTCCATGAGGTCTCTTTAACCCATAATGGAATATGTAAGCTTTCCCTCCATAGTAATTATACTCTATGGGCAATGCTTGACCAATCTTGGGAAAGTTGAAGGTAAAGGGATGAAAGAAAAGACTGCAAATGTTCCCTAAACGGATCACTTTTTTTGTAAATCAAGTTACGTTTTAAATCTCCGTGAATCTTTCTGCCTCAAATAGTCTGCTTAAGGAGTCAAATTAGCTTTCAAACTACCTACTCAAATAAAAGACTACTCAAAAAGATCTTAGATGTTAGAAAAGGAATAGGAGGAATTATAAATGATCCATGGTGGCTTCCCTCAATCAGAATACTTTTTTTCATTTGCTAATTCATAACCAAAAAGCTGAGATTCAGTTTATTTTCATTACTGACCCCTGCAAATAGGCACTTGCCATCTGACATTTAACTCTTATGACAAGATCTCACACAATGTTATAATGGAACTATCTATGAAGAAGCCCATGCTTCAGTGAAATATGGAATCCTAAACTATCAGAGCAACGTCAAGATATCTTAATTTTCTAACAACCATACGCAGGAATCATAACTTATTCATGACTGATGGCCCTTAAATGGACATGCATACTGGGACATACCAAGGACATGTGATAGCACATCATGTCTGATTTTTCAAAGAACAGCCAAAGGGAAATGGCCATAGAGGTGAGAGGCTTTTGTTTGAAAGTTTATTTATGTGTGTCAGTGTGTGTGTGTGTGTGTGTGTGTGTGTGTGTGTGTGTGTGTGTGTGTGTGTGTGTGTGTGTAGTTAGGGAATCAAGAATAGAGATGAAATAGAAGAGAATGTGAGCAATAGAAGAAAATCGTGTCCGAACATCACTATAATCAATAGTCCTTATTCAGGAGAGTTGAGTCACTTTACAATGAATGTGGATGGACAGATGGAGGCCCAGCCATCCCTACTTCCTGTCATAAAGGTTCTGGAGTGCCATCCAAGCTTCCCAGTAGACTGGTATTGAGTTTCTTTCTACAAAATTTGGTGCATAGAATAAAACCACCATCACATGTATTACAGTATCAGGGAAATTTTTCCAGCTACCATTTTCCCAAACTTTCTCCAAGCTAACACATCCCTGTCAAATAATGTATCTCTTTTTGAAGACTGTCTTTAAAAATGGGGTCAAAGGGTAAAAGATATCAACATTCAATTCACAGTGCCAGAGAAGAAAAATAATGTAGTGATTTTCTAGTTCTTTTTGTATAGTTTACTATGTTTTAAATAATAATTCAGTTAATATAATCAGTGAATATCACTGCTACTCTAAGATGAATAATATCTTATTTCAGAGATGACTAGGGTTAGCTACACTGTGTTTGTTACCAGAAAGTCCAGATTTAATAGCCTGTAGATAGTTTTTCCATCTACGAACTGCACATTTTGTAGAAATCTGTCAGCTTTACTCAGCAGCTATCTCTACCCAAAGGCATATCTATTCTGGATTAAATGTCAGTCCTCCCTTCTCTTCTCTCTGCTTTTCTATGGGTACAGAAATAGTTTATAGAAAGTGAAAAGTTATTTTTGGGTCTAGTGATATTAACTTGGATTTTGAATTTCGGAAATTCAGTTTAGGATTTTTTTCAGTGTACACATCTGCTACTGCTCAGTATAAAGCTAATAATAATCAAGCTCTTAAAATAATATGTTATAAAAACTAATATATCTCTAAAAAAAACTAATATACAAAAGGAAATTTTCATGGTACCATAACATATTTGCAATAAGAGCCTTTTGCTGGTAATTGGAAGATTCGGCTTCACTTCACTGTTTAATTACCCACAAAACTGTTTATTGCCCTATATACTCCTCCAACAAGAATATAATCCTTTTAATGTGGCCCTCAGAAAACCAGGGAACATGGCATGGTAATAGCACATGCTACTCTTTTTAAATATTAGAGCCAAATTTTAATCTGACCCTCAGGCTCTGACAATACATTCTAAAATTAGTATATATCTGAACTAAAAGGAGATATTATTTGAAGCAGAATGACATAGCTATGGGGTTAAGACATAAATAATAATTGCAACATAAACTATGTGTCTCAAATATTAACTTTTAATTAAATATGACTGATACTCAGTTTAGTCTATGCAACTATACTTTTTTAAACTCTTGAAGTATTTTGTTCCTAAGTGTGATTAAATATTGTATACTTGTGTATATGCATTTAGAGACACTGTGTTTTCTTTTTGAAGCTTATAAATAAATTTAACAGTTATAAACTACTAATTTTTTGTTTATAAGGTAACTTTTTCACAGTCATTAAGAAAAAAATAAAGTTAGCTTCCTTTAGTACTTTCTAGGCAAAAATCATTAGAGAGTAGTTAATAGTTACTTAGAATATTGTTTAAAAGACTTTAAGACTTAAGTATTTCAAATTATGATTGTGTAGTTCTAGACCTGTGGTTTAAATTTATGCACACATATGAACATTGTGTAATAGCCAAAATGGAAATGCAGCATCTGTTTGTCTCATTTATTTAGCACCTACTATGTGCTGGTCACTGTGCTAGACATGGGGCTACAAAGATAAAAAGATGTCTCTTCTCCAAAGGAACCTAGAATCTAGTGGAGAGCCAGATATCTAAACCAACTGTCACAATGTGCGATGCAAAGCTGTAATGGGCTCATTACAATGTGCAGGGGGCACAGAGGGAAGGAGGTGGGTTTAAAGGAGAAGCAGAAATTTGCTGGGTTGGATACACTGGGGAAAGCATTCTCTGTAGGAGGAACAACACTGGGTGCTAAGGCAGGGAGAGGCATTAGAAACCGTGGAAAAGATTTGGCTGGATAAGTACAAGTCACTCATTAAAGTATCATACATTGGCAAGACATCGAGGGAGATAATACATTGGAGGATTCTACTCACCATCTAAAGAAGCTCAGGTTTTATGTTACAGGTGAAGAGAAGCTACTGAAAAAATAACAGAAGAGACATGGTAAGATCTACATGTAAGAAGCCTGCATTAGCAGCATGGTGAATGACAGATTTAACAGCATGGTTAAAGGCAAGAAAGCTACTTAGGGGACCACTGTCAAAATGAATTAGGGTAACATGTGAAGATGAGAAGGAGACTCAGATATGAGAGGTATTTAGGAGGTGAAAAACAATAGGCTGTTGGGCTAATTAGATGGTAAATGAGGAAGGGGGAGAAGTCACCAGAGACTCCTGGGTTTCTGGCAGGGATCATGAGGGATGAAAATGCTGTTCTCAGAGGCAAAGCAGGAAGAGCAGGCTGGTGGCTGGAGTGGGAGAAGGGGGATACAGCGACATCCGTTCTGAGTGGGTTTGCTATCCCTATGAGACTTACAAGTAATGATATGTAGTAGGCAGTTGGACTGTAGCATACACATTTTGAAGCCCAGGTGGAAGGTATAGGCTGGAGATCGTGTTTGTGCCTCACCTACTTTAAGTGCTCTTTTGATTCAGTGGCTACAGATGAGTTTGCTGCGAAGTGTGTATAGTGAGAGAAGACGTAGGCCAAGCACAGAACCCTGAGAAACAATCATTCTAGGACAGGCAGACCACAAAGAATAAATATTAGCTAAGTTCATAACATGGAAATAATCCTTAGAAAACTTAAAAATTATACTCATGCACACATTTCTATTCTAAATGCCAACTGTTAATTTAAGTTAGAGGTCTTGTTTTGATTACTTCCTCTATATAAGAAATTATTAAGGCAGATGATCTTAAATACTGAGAATTAAAAAAAATTATCCTTTCCAATGAGAGATACTGGCCTGCACTCAGCTTTGGGTTTTGGCTTATGAAGAGAAGGGGCTATGGAAAGGGAACCAAGCTAAATCAGTAAGTGTGATGATCCCCTTCTGTGGCCTTTCTTCTTCCCTTTTCCAGGAGAATTGCATATATTTACACATATTTATTGCATTTACTATGTACCAGGGAGTGTTTAAGACATTATATGCAGCATGTAACAAAAGATATTAAAATCTCTGCCTGGGGAGCTCAAATTCAAGTGGGGCAGAGGGATAATAGACTAAACAAATCAGTTAAATTATATAGCATGTGAGACTGAGACAGGTGTAACGGAGAAAACAAAGTAGAGGAGAGGAATAGGGAATTCAGTGCTGGGGAAAGGGTTGAAATCAAGGCTGGCTTCATGGGTGCGCAGCCTATGCAGTCACACAGGGCCCCAAGACCAGAAGGGCTCCATGTTGGGTGCGACGCTCCACTCCCACTATCTTGAACTTCTTAAGTTTTAAACAAGTGGCCCCTTAAATGATACACTTGGTCCTGGTTGTAATTTTCAATATGGTGGATGAGGAAGCCCCTTTTGAGTGTTATCTTTCCTTTGGCTCATCAGATATATTCTCCACCTTTGTCTGAACTCTTCTGTCCCAGGAGGCTGACCACATGGACTGTATCAGGGACCTCCTTTGCCCTCTGGCTGCAGATTTGGTTCCAATGATAGGGAGCCCAAGCAGGAGTTCAAGAGGTCACTGCTTCTCTCAAGATATCCTGGCTACCCACTTCGCTTGTCCTAGGTGCTACAACTGCTTCTCCTCCTTGCCCATCTAAGGCCCATCTGCTTACCAGGCCTGGCATACACATATGCCTCCTGGTCTACCTATTCCCTGCCCATACCTTCATTAGACCTTTCTTAAACTTTTCTCATTCGGGTATGCCATGTGTGTCCTGCCAGTACTCAGGCTGAGAAACACCTCGTTAAGAAGGTAACACTTGAGTAGATTCTGGTGAGAGGTGAGGGGGAAGCAATGTGGCTATCCGGAGAAGACAATTCTAAGCATTGGAAACAGCCAGGATTCTAAGGGAGGGGTTACCTGGTGAATCAGAAAGGGTCTGCAAACCACAGCCTGTAGACAAATCTAGCTGCTGCCTGTTACTGTAAACAGTATCATTGGAACAAAGCCACATCCATTCATGTGTGCATTGTTTACGGCTATTTTCCTGTTACAATGTCAGAGTTCAGTAGTTGTGACAGAAACCACATACCCACAAAGCCTGAATTATGTACTATATTTTCCGTTACAGATAGTTTGCTAATCCCTAAATCAGGGGAACAGGAAGGAAGCCAGAGAGTCTGGAGTTTAGTGGGTGAGGGGGAGAGTTATAGAAGACAATGCCACAGAGGAAATAGGAGGACAGATGATTTGGGGCCTTATGAGCCTTATCGAATGTTTTGAGGCGGGAATTTAAATTTTACCAAGATAACTATGGTTATTGCCTTAAAAGTAGTCTTAAGCAAGGATAAAAGCTGAGAGATGGGGCAAGGGGAGGGGACACCACTGCGATAAGCCAGGAATGAAGTGATGATAGCTTAGTAGCAGCAGAGCTGCTGAGAAGTGGTCAGAGTCTACCACAGTCATGACAGAGCCAAATTAATTTGCTGATGGATTGAATGTAGAGTGTGAGAAAAAGGAGCTGAGCCACAGTTTTCTTTCATGAGGAACTGCAAGTGTGGAGCTGTCATGAAATGAGGTGGGGAAGTTGGTGGAAGGGGAGAGGGATATAGGGTTAGGGGTGGGAGTCAGAGTGGCTTAGCTCATGAGGTCAGACATTATGAGCTTTAAAGTTGGATTAAACATCCAAGTAGCTATGAGATAGGAGGAAAATGTGTTGTCCTCCTATCTCATAGGAGAGGTAAGGAAGAAAATGTTTCAAGAAGGAAGGAAGGTGGCTCTAACTAGAGCAGGAGAAGGCTCTACTGCATTGGCCTTTTACTGCTCAGTGTGCTGCAGGTCGATGACGATGAGGTTGAAGAAGGGACCACTGAAGTCAACAACTTGGAGGTCACCGATGACCTTCACAGGAGCAGTTTCTGTGGAGTGCTGTGGGTGAAAAGCCTGATGGGAGTGTGCTTAAGAGAGAATGGGAGGAGAGGAAACACAGACCACGAGTACAGACCACTCTGAGTTTGGCAGTGACGAAAATGAGAAAAATTGCTAGAGTTAATCTCTGTATTCGGCCTCTTTTTTTTAACGATGGAATAAAAACCAGCATGTTGGTATGCTGTTAGGAAAGATCTTATAGACAGGAAAATATTGATGATGCAGGAGAGGGGGAAAGAATTGCTCGAGCTATGTCCTTGTAGGTGGAAGGGGATGAGATCTAGTAAGTAAGCACTAGCCTTAGCGACCTGCAGGGAGACATCTCAGGGCATGTGACACTGTGCTATTTAGTAAATAATCAGTCAATCAATATTGACTTTCAGTCTTCCTACAATTAGACCTTCTAATACTTTGTGAACAGTTAGGGCATTAGTATATAACCAAGAGCTTCAAGTTCAATTCACGGTTTTGTCACTGATGAGCTCTGAGACCCCCCGCAAACAAGACATCCAACCTTTCCTTGACTTAGTTTGCTTGTAATTATGAAATACAGTATCTACTGGTCATTGTAGTGCCTGGCAAATTAATAAGTTATCTAAGTAACCCTAGCCAGGCACCAAATCTCTCTGATTCTTGCTCCTGTAGAACTCCAGATAGAGAGAGGAAAAAAAAAAAAAGAAAGGTACTTGTAGACTCCAATGTCTACCTAGCAATAGCCACGTACAGGTCTTTTCATAGTGCATTATTCCCGCTTGTATATCTTAAATTTCCTCCAAATGAAAGATATTTACTCTCCATGTCTTAACACCCTCTACAATTAAGTTTAATTTCTGAGAAGACTTATCTTTTATATAAACAACATAACGTTTAACCTTCTAGTTGCCATTATTTCCACAAGGCTCTCACATGCTAAGCTTGACTACAGATTCTAAACATACCCTGTTCATCCTTGGAGATACAGCTTAAGTATCACCACCACTGGGAGGCATTCCTGGGTCCCCCTGGGGAGAATATCTCCTTCTCTGTCCCCACTGCAATCTGTTTACACCTGTGCCACCATGACACTGACCAGGCTGTAATCTGTTGACATTTCTGTCTCCTCTTCCAGATTATAAGCACCTTAGCCTATTCTTCCCTGAGTTGTCAGTGACTGGCACAGAGTAGATAGGAGATAAATATTTGCTGAATGAATGAATTTCAGTGTATACATTTCTGAATGGAGGCTGACCAAATAACATGGCATGATACGCAAGGAAAGAAATGGAGTAAATGGGTCCTAAGATAGGAGGCTAGTGTAAATGTTCACAAGAAAGGGAGACTCGTGGTACATATACTTACCAGTTCAGAGTGTGTTATGAAAAGACTCTAGTTTCCAAGGACTGCTTTGGTAAAGAGTCAGGAGACATTTTCTTGACTCAATATTAAAAACAGATTTCTGACCTGTTCTACTTCCTCTCTTGGTAACTATGTTAAACAGACTTAGGGGTTTATGTCCTTAAGAAAATACACAAATGCCTTTGACCACCTTTTATTTTAGGAGAATATTGACAGCAATGAACTATTGAAGCCATAGCTCTAATACTCTCAAATAAGAAAGGATATAAATAAATCGAGTTTATATAATACGAATTTTCAGCATTGAACTTCCTGGCAGAAGGAAAGTTGACTTATCACTATTAGATTCACCCTTTCCCAGCCTAGTTACTCTCTTTGCCTTGCTGTGAGGTCTCTGTCTTCAAATTCTCCATTAGGCTTTTTAATAGACAATCTGCTTCAGCATTTTCTGAGGAAGAAAAAAAAAAAAGCTTCATTTCCCCCCAAAAATGGCAGTTAAACCTTCCATTTAATATGAAATCAAGTGGAGACATCTGTGCTTTGTCATCAAATAAGCAAACAGTTTTATCTTTCTCATTATTATCTATTTATCAGCCTTGGGGTAAGAATTCACTTGCCTTTGTGCCACCTTGAGAATTCAGTCTTAATTCCCCCACTTCCAGGCCTAAGATAGACCCATTACCTTTCTGTTAGTCTTTATCTGCATCTGCCTCAGACGCATGCTGTTTATATTCAGTATTGAACCACCCTTCACATTAGCTTTAAATTGGAAACATTGTTTTTCCCAGTGAAGATAATCTATATCCCACTAGTCTCCAGGAAATATAATCATTCAGCAATAGATGAAAATGTTTCAGAGTCATGAAGGGCTTTGAAGCTGATGTCTTCCATTTACAGAGGTTTGTGGAGGTAAATACACTGAAGGTCAGAAATGAAATGTCCACACTGATCACTAAGAAGTCGGAGGCTCTTATCTACTACTTACTGTTTTCAACTTACTAAAAAAAAACAAAAAACAAAAAAAAAACAGCTTTTGTTGTCCCCATCTCTCAGAACTGGCAACTACTGGGAAGGAATTAAGTGTCTAGAAGATACCAGACCACAATGAAAGGGAGAAAAGAAAGCTCTGGTTTTGTTTTCCTCCGAACAGACCACAGAATTGGTTTTCTGTGTGCAATTTTATTTTTGTTCTGTGACGTGATTATTTGAAAATCTCTCACAGCACTCCGTACCTCGGAAATCTGCAAAGGTCTGTTGACTACTGTAACAGCTCTGACTGAACACCCATTTCTTAGGGCAAGTGTAGAACACTGCATATGGTAATCGCAATCAGTGCCTCACAAGCGTCATGCAGACCCCAGAGGGATTCTGGGCCCAACAAACCATAGCAGCCAGACCGTAAGTCAAACCAGATTTCTATGTTACATAAATGGGCCTACTGGGGTGAAGGAAAAAGAGAGAGCAAATATTGCAATGCAGTAATAGCAAGGAAATTAGCGAATTAAGAGCATTTGCTGGTGGATCGCGGAGAAGGGGAGCTGTTGGTTGCATCAGAATAGCTCTCTCTGGACAGCTGAGACCCTAAGGTAGCCCACTGTTCAGCCAATCAGATTTTAAATTGTTCATCTCTGCAAATATCTCTAACAATGTGAGACTCCAGATTAAGTGGTTTCTCCATCTGTGGAATACTAGCACTCCACCAGAGAAACAAGAGACTGCTTAATAGAAATCATGATATCTGGAGGATGGAGATGGTTAAAAAAAAAAAAAATAGAAAGAAAGGAAAAAGGGAAAAAGGAAAGTATAGCCATTCCTCTTTATCCACCTCACATCAAGCCCTGCTGAATAAGTACAGCGTAAAGCTTTCCATTGATCAGTGACGCCATTTCCATGACGGAAAAATTTTGAACTCTCCACCTAGATTGAGATATAGAATTAGACCCATCTACACTAGTTATAAGAAATCAAGAACAATATAATAGAATCCTTCAAAATGATCTCCAAAATTCAACATATTCTACTGGGAGATCCATATTGCCGTAAAGCTGAAGTAGATATGCATCCACTAAGTACCTCTCAAGAGATTTTGAATTTTTACAAGAGTAACTTTCATATTTATCAGATGCTCACTCTATGCTGTAACATACTATGTGTAAATGGCTAACCTAATTTACACGTATTGTCTAATTCCACCATTACAACTACCTTATGAGGTCAATACAATTATGAATCCCATTTCACAGATGAGAAGCCTGAGGCTTAAAGAGTTTAAACAAACACTTAACCATTAATTGGAAGGCTGAGCTCTTAACCTCTATTCCATGCTATCAGTCACAACCTGTTCATTTCTCTTAACTTCTGACCCCTGGTGTCACAAGGACAATTGTCAGGTCTATGTAGCATACCTCGTGTCGTTTGTGCCAAAGCTAAATACTGCTCCTGGCCAGCAATGGGTCCACACCCCTTCTCCTAGCACCTGACACACTCCTGAGTTTCTATCTAGACCAAGGTCCTAGAAGCAGAGAATGCTTTGAATTCTGTCTCCAACAAAGCTATTGTCCTTTACTTTCCAAAGAATCAGGAAACTTGACAACTATCTGAACAGCTATTTTAAGACATTGTGAAAGATTTAATTGCAACTCATTTTGTTTGCTCCTAATGCATTTCTAAATTTCTTTTCTCCTAAAAGTTGTAAAAAAAAAAAAAAAAAAAAAAAACTTTTCAGAGGTTTTATCAGGAAAAGAGACTTTTGGTAAACATACCATTTTTTCTTCCATCATTAACGTGCTTCCAAGTGCTACAAAATGGACAAAATACTTGAAATAGAGTACACCTGAAAAACTCTGAACTGTTAAACTTGTGGGTTTACAAAAACAATAAATCCTGATCACTCAATCCATATAAGAAAAAAGATCACAACCATCACAGTAGGATCATGACTGGCTGCAAAGTGACAGGGTCTGTGGCTGACGCACACTTCACTTGAATAGCCTATCACATTGCCTCAACATCAAGTCCCCTTCAGACCTGCCTCGGTGTCAGGGTTACCTTCATTCTCAAAGTCACCTCTGCTTCAAAATCTTGTATTTATCCTTCACTCTTTTGTATCCTTCTTGACCTCCACACAAGCACTGAATCTTGTAATTTTTTCTTTACGTAGCTTTGTCTGGGACGGCACAGGTCAGAGGCAGGTTGGTAGGAATGGAATAGTGGAGTCTTCTGGAGGTCTCTACGGAAATCTGATCTGTTGAATTGAGTTAATGCGCACTTGTATTTTGGACATATGCCCAGAAGCTAGTAGACAGCGGGGTCTTTTAAAAACAACACAATTACCACAAACACAAAGCAAAAAATAAGGGCAATGTTTGGAGAGAGAGGGAGACCATAAAAATGCATTGTACTCCACCATGTATTTGATTTTAAAAACATTTTCCCCATTTCCATTATTAACAAGGATTTTTTTTTTAAGTTTAATTTTTATCATTCCTATAACACTGTATGCAATAAAACCATCCTTTGAGCTGGGGAATAGCTCCATGGTAACAGATTCTCAAACATCAGCTCAGGATGGAGCTTTCAGTGTGTGATCACAGTTCAGAAAAGGAGGATAAGGAAATGATGAGTTTCTTTCCTTCCTTGGGATAATATCCTGAGAAAGAAATCTGCAGTCTCAGGAGGTAACTGGGAGGCGGGGAAGGAAAATGTGGTCAAGTGACAGATCACCCTTAAAATGTTATTAAACTAGTTATGGAATTTCAAGGTTTGAAATAAATCCTTTATTTTAGTTCCCTAGAGAGATGAAAAAAGCATTTCCTACTCAAGAGAGCAGAAAGGAACTCTCTACCATGATGCCACACTTTCCAGCACATACAGAAATAGACTAATTCATTCACTTGCTCAAAATTCACATGCCTAGTATTTGCAAGCAAAGCCCCGTGGTAGGTAGTGTGCTTGGGTCCAAGCCTGTGCGTTTTCATATGACAAGTCTTTGTGAAAAATTATTGTAAAGTGTATCCAGACAATGGATTATTATTCAACGTTAAAAGAAAATGAGCTATCAAGCCATGAAAAGACATGAGGGAAACTTAAATGTATATTACCAAGCGAAAGAAGCCTATCTGAGAAGGCTGCATACTGTATGATTACAACTGTTTGACACTCTGGAAAAGGCAAAACTATGGCGACAATAAAAAAGATCAGTGGTTGCTGGGGCAGTGGAGAGCAATGAATAGGTAGAGCACAAAAGATTTTTAGGGCAGTAAAAATACTTTGCATGACATTATAATGATGGATACATGTTCTTATAACATTTGTCCAAACCCATAGAATGTACTGTATCAACAGTGAACCCTGAGTTAAACTACAGACTCTGGCTGATTATAATGTAGTAATGTAGGTTCATTCTTGGTAAAAAATGTAGCATTCTGGTGAGTGATGTTGATAACGGGGGAGGCTTTGCACGTGTGGAGACAAGGAGCATATGGGAGACTTCTGTACCTCCTTCTTAATTTTGTTGTAAACCTAAAACTCCTCTAAAAAACTGAAGTCTTTAAAATTTGCTTAAAACCTTTAAAAAGTATTATACGCAGAATGATTTGAATGTTCTCATCTCTATCTGACTGTTCTAGAAGCTGGACACCAGAAGTCCACCTGAACATTGCTCATTGGGAAGGATCGTCTCCACGTTGGGATCACTTTGTAACACTGACAAACAACCTAGTTTTTACACAAACTTAATAACTTGTTTGTCAAGTTCAACCTAGCCTCAGGGATTTGGAATAACCGGGTTTGAAGCAGGGGAATAGTGAATTAGGGGACTATTCCAAATAAGGGACATTTAAAATTCTCATCATTGTTGCTGGGCAGTGATGCTGCTTTAAGAAACTCTGGGAATATTTTATATTTTGAGTTGAGATAGGCCTTAAGTATATGGGTGCTTCTAAAGTGCTTTAGAGTGTTTAATACCATTTGTTCTTCCAATCTTGTTTGCACTATTAATTTGGTTAATGGGTTAGTAATCCTTTCCTTATAGATACCAGGAAAGTAAACTTCAGCCCAGCACTTTTCTAAATTATTACATCCTCTGAACAAATGGGGTACAGATTAATGAAGTTTTACTCAAAGCTTTGAATTCGCAGGAGGCTTAAATGAAGCGACACATCCTCGTTTCCACTGAATGAAAATAACAATCAGGAAATGTAAATCTGACTTGATTGCAGGGTAACAGAGCTGGATAACTACGTGCCAACATTGAAATCACCTTCAAAGTCTAACCCCTGGCAAAATGAGAGGGCTCTGACCATCCACTGACAGTGCAACTACACAACCGTTTGAAGAGGAACAGAGAGTCACGTATTCTCCTTTCTCATGTGCAGTCAGGCTCACAGTATTACATAAGCACTTATAACCTTACTGCATATTAACTAAAGAAAGTTTCTGATTTTCAGGGCTTTAATTCATTTAGTCATAAAACAGCATAAGAACCTCTCCTCCTCCAAAATGCCAAAAATTCCTATTTATATGATTTCACCAAAAAGAAAATGAGTAGATGAGATAATATAGTTACACAAAATATTTTCTACCGCATCAGCATAACATGTTTAAGCTTTTCAATAATGCATCGGTACTGGGAATCCTCATTATAAGGCACAGTTAATTTCATTTCAATAAAACTTGTGTAAAAAAATGTGAACTTACCAAATCAACAAACATCTATTTTGAAATGATTGCTCATAAAGTAGCACTTAATTACAATAATAAAAAATTCAAATGTAGGAGAAGTGAGTATGTCAGTGAAAGAGAGTTATGACTCCAAAGAGGGAAAACAGATATCCAGCTTCTTTTCTGTGTTACTAAATTACTTGGGGAGAAAATGTTAGTATTTAAATGCAGCATCACTACCCCTGAATGTGATACTCATAAATCCATCAAACTCAAAACAAATGCTACTGTTATTTCACTTCTAATCTTCTAGCCAAACAAGATGTGATTAAAAACATTAAAAAACGACATAATGTCTTTGTGGTTTCTTGTAAGGATCCAAGGTGACAAAAGGAAGAGACTGAAAACTGCACCATTTCAGTAAAGGCTCAAATCCGAATGCCAAACCTCAATGTTTTCACCCGTAAAATGAAGAAATACTGCTGACCTAGACATTCTACTGGTATAATCTTAGTCAGCAATCTGAAGGGAAAAGACTTAATGTCTGTACTATAGCGCAAGATCAAGGTGCCAGATATTCTGTAGATTTGAAGGGTGGATAATTGCTATGCAAAACTGGGTAGAAGAAGAGGAAGTTTCCTCTTCCCTTCATAAAATATTATATGCCTACAATAAGTCAAATCACTAAGGTTAATGATGAACAGAAGTTTCTGACCATAAACATTATCACAGGAAATTAAATACTTATAGAGGAAAATGACAGACCTGTTTATACCCCAGAAGAGAAGGCAAGATTTCTAATGAGATCCCAAGTTTGCAAAAATTGTTGGGTAGGCTGAAACAGTTATCATGACTCTCAATATATGCCCATTAAAAATGATGTTGGAGGGAGGCAGTATGGACAGAAGAGAATGGCAAATATTTTTCAAATGACTTTCCCCAACCTGACATTACCATGATTACTTTATATTTAAGAGTATAAATTCAGTATTCAGTGCTTTGCCTATAATTAGGGTATGCTGTCACTAGATGGCAGTAATGGTTAGGTCATTACTACTGGGGATAAAATTCATTCATTCAAGAAATCTCTAAAGTACCTACTAAAAATTCTGTTTATATTATATAAAGCTTACTTTTATATAAATCTTTACATGACAACTAAGCTGTATTAAGACAACAAATTCCATAGTCGTGGAGAACACATTTTAAAAAAAATCTGAATAATGAGATTTACCTTATTTCTGATTTAATCCCTAATCATTCTTATATGTTATCCTTAATAACTATTTTGAAATCTTTTTTTGGATTTTGGCCCTTCCTATGGTTGATTCTCAAATCTGGGAACAGTCCTGAGACAGTGTATTTTGATGTCATAAGCAGTTTCTATCAATAATATTCTATTTCTTTGAAGTATTCTTCCATTTTACCTACAGGATTCTTATACTGCTAAAATTGTTATATTAATTTGAAAGGAAGGGGTTAGTTTATATTTTAAGGCTTCTTAGGAAGTTTAAATATATATACTTTAATTTTGTAATATTTGATATACAGTTTTTCACTAATTTTTATAATATTTCGTATAGAGCATACCAATAAAAAGAATACCCAAGGCCTCATCAATATATATCAGAATGAGATAATGACAAATATTGTTTAGGCTATCTACGCTTCATCCCGATTCCATTCTTTGCTGCCCCACCAAGAGGCAATCCCATCCAGCCTTTTGTGTTTATCATTTTTTGATTTATTTTTTTAAATGTTGGTTTTTAACTGATTTTAGCTCAATTTCATTTACTTCCATTGCTGATACATGCAGATTTTTTTCCAGCATCTTCGTGTGCATGTGTGTGTATGTGTGCGTGCACACACTTTAAATCCATTCCACCTTTCCTATTTTTCTATGTTTCTCCCTTCTTGGTTCTTTTGCACTGATTATGTTGTACAATTTCACTTTTTTCTTTTACTGGTTTGGCAGTTTCCATCTACATGTACTCCTTTAGTGATTTGCACAGAAATGTAGGTATGCATATTTTACTGATTTCTTCCTTTCCAATTCTTTTATTTCATTCCTTTTTTCTTGCCTAAGACCTCTGCTACTAGGTGAACAGAAGTGATGGCAACGGATATATCGTTTCCTTCCTGATTTTAAAGGGAATGTTTCTAAACTTTTACCTCAGAGTGGTATTTGTTGTTGCCTTTTGGTAGATACATTTTATTAGGACAATAGGGCCCCCTTCTATTCTTAGTTTGCTTGGAGAATTTTTACAATAATGAATCAAGGTAAAATATTAGCAAACATTTTCTTCATCTAATAGAAGGTCACATCCTTTTCTCCATTAATCTGCTAATAAAGGTGAACTACATTTCATATTTTCCAATGTTACATCCTTTGTTTATGTAATAAACCCACGTGGTCATGAGAGATTACTTTTTATTTAGTGTTGGACTTGGTCTACAATATTTAAAGAATTTTAAAATTCTTTAATAATTAAAGAATCTTAAATATGTTTATGAATGAGATTTGTTTTAGTCTGTGGAAATTTCTTACTTTCTTCTAAGTCTAGAAGGCATTAAAAAATAATTTTTGGCGCACTTTTTCCACATCTAGTTGTCGTGCTATAAACGTGCTTCAGAACTTACAGTTTCCTACACTTCCAGAAGCAAAACTTATCAGGGAGGTTTTTGTTTTTGATTTTCTGGCTTTTCTGCTCTTCCTACAAAGTTCATGGCAGAGCAATTAATGTCGTAAGACTGTACAGTAAAACTCCATCATTATTACTTGGTAAAAAGAAATATTCCATTCGGTATACTATCCTTTCAGAAGTAGAGACCAAAAGAATCCCAAAGATCATTTCCTAAGATTCTTTTCTGGGGGCTAGGGAGAAGTCTATATTATAAATATCTCAAAACAAATCTAAATTTACTACAAAAAGGAAAGTTTATCAATTAAAGCTAGACTTTTTTCCCCCCTAATTGCTCTGATTCACTGTGAGGAAATGCCCCAAGGGGATCCATCAGTTTGGGATAGAACTAGGACCCATCTGGATGTTTTTGGAGACCTAACCTGCTCCTTTGAAAAAAGCCTTTGGTGCAAGGTTGACCAGGATGACATCCTCTGGCTGAAAATGGGGATATTCTCTAAGGAAAGGCCTTGGTGAGGAGTGAATGTAGCCAGTTTGGAGGGCTGACTGTCAAAAGGAGTTTCATTTAATCATAACAACATAATTTATGGAGCATTTCTGTGGGTTGGCTACTGTGGCAGTGTCTTCTCCACGTTATCTTTTCTAACCTTCACAAGAACGTAGGAGACAACTGTTGCTACTTGCTCTGTTTTAAGGATAAGCAACAGACAGTGGGCTACAGAAGTCAGGCAACTTGCCCCAAACAACCCAAACTGGAAGTGGATAACCCCGGACTTGAAATCAGGTAATTTGTCTCCAAAGGTGATGTTGTTCCTCTCTCAGAAGTCAGAAATTATAAACTTATTATTTATAATTTATTATAAATTATAAATGATCTTACCCAGAGATCATTAGGGTAAGAACTTTACAGCTTTAGCTCTATTTTATGTATCAGGTTGAGCCTCCATTATATGTTATATATATATGGTATATGTTTTATATATATATGTATAATATATATATATACACACACACATATATATATATACATGTTATATCTATATGGTATATGTTATGTTATACCAGTTACTCAAATGCAGGTATAGTTTCTTCTGCTATGGAATGAAGTCAGAAAAACGTAGATGTAACGTTGTTTCATAAGCAATTTTCTAACATTTTCCCCAGCAAGAATTAGCAGCTAAACACATCTGAATACAATACTGTGCATGACACCCAATCATCTCATTCAATCCTTCCTAACTCAGGTTGGCTACACTACCTATGGGAAGGGCTCGCTGTTCACTTCTCCCACACACTGCTTCATTTTGTCGTTTTTCATAGTTGAACAGCCTCAATCCTTCCTTCTGCCTCTTCCCTCAAGCTATCTTCCATATTTCTTCAACACCAAGTCCTCGATAAACTAAAATACTCATCTATTTATGAAACTGGAATTTAACATGCCTTTTCAACTGGGCTGGTATTTTTACTAGATTTTTTAAAAATTGTTTTTGGTAGTGTTCTGGTTGCAAAGTTTTCAGTGGTCTATCTTAAGTCTATGTTTCCCCATAAACTTGGCTATTTTCAGTGTGTGGTCTTACAGATTGTGGGTATTTTCAAGCCTACATATATCATGTTATGGCAGAAATTCTGTATTGCTTGGCTATAATTTATTTGATATATAATTATTGGTTCTGATAATTTTACTAAATGCTAGAATTTGTTGTGACTGTATTGGCTATTGAGTTATCTACAAATAGAATAAATTAAACATTTCCAAATAACATAGAGATTATTTAAATGAATTAACTGGTGAAACACAAGCTAAAGATAGGCTATCTCCAACTATTTTCTGGCTCTTAATAAACATATTTGACTCCAATCCTGAAGGGCTTTATTTGCCAAGTATTAGTGAAACAAGATAAATGTATGTGACCTAGAAAAGTAGTTTTTCATTTCTTACTTGGGAATAGGAGATTTTATGGTGGGGATGGAGATAGGGAATAAAAATCACACTCATTTTTAAATCCCGTTAAACTATGTTTCCCTTATGAAAATTGAGAATTTACATTTGATTGTTTAGTTCTTCAAGAGAACATGCTTAATATCTTGATTTCTAGTCTCCTATAAAGAAAACACAACCATAACTAATTAGAAATTCTGATGAACTTGGCGAGTTGCAATCAGAAACTTCAGGCAATAAGTATTCAGAGGGTAGGACCTAGTGTTTGAGTTCCCGGTGCTCATGATGAAACTTCTGGCAGTTTTCATGCTTAATTGGGCCACTGGATCCTGTCTGTATGAGGGGAGGAAACAAGGTCTTGCTTCTTTGGCATTTAAAATGATTTGATTCATGATTACCTGGAAGCATTAGAGTCATTATGATGCCATCAGTATTTCCTGTTTTTCTTGTGCTAATATTTATTTTGCAAGATGCAAAACTGGCGTTTCAGTCTGTCACATAATTTATTTATCCTATTAAGCCATACTGTTGTTGCTTATGAGTCAGGGGGACTTACCTCAATGTAACCTTACTTACTAGAGAACAGGTTACCTATTTTAGCAAAGTTGACAATCGACCAGAGACACAAGCAGGCGGAACTAGAAAGAGACTTCATACAAAGGAAAAATTTCTCAAACCTAAATTTTAAAAATGCTTTTGATATGGGCTTAAATTTTTTTTTCAATTTGATTTTGAACTTACATGTGTACCTCAGGATTTCAGCCTTAACGCTCTCAGTCTCATTCATGCCACCCTCTCCCTCAGGATGATCTCATCCATTTTCATCTCTTTGCTGATGACTCTCAAATCCAGATCTCTTGTTACATCTCTCTCTCTCCCTCTACTCAGGTATACACGAAAAACACCTAAATATCATCTTGACTCCTCCTCTTCCCTCCTATGCTTATCCAATTAATCATCAAGTACAATGTAAAGCTGACCTTTGAACAATGGAGGGGTAGGACTGCTAACCCTCCATACAGTGGAAAACCTAAAGAGGAGTTTACAGTTGGCCCTCCGTATCCATTGTTCTGCATCCACAGATTCAACCAACTACAGATGGTGTAGTACTACAGTACATATTTGGTAAAAAAAAAAAAATCCACATATAAGTGGACCCATGCAGTTCAAATTCATGTTGTTCAAGAGTCAACTGTATTTTGTTTCTACCTCACTCTATTTCCAATGCCACTCCCTTGGTTCAAGTCAGCAGTTAGAGTGGGGAGAGGACTGGAACAATCTCAGCACTCTCCTAACCAGTCTTTCTACTTTCATCCAGCCCCACATTCGTGCTTTATGATACTGCCAGGATGATTTTTTCTAAGGCATGCACTTGTGATAATGCCCCTACTCTGCTTAAAAACCTGGCATTTTCGGTGTAAAGCCCTAAGCATGGTGTATAAGGCACTTTATGGAGTTGATCTATGCTTACCCTCCTATCAGTGCTTGAGGAGAATTTTATTGAATACATATTATGTGCCAAACATTGTTCCAGATACTGAGAATACAGCAGTAAATTGTATATAGTCTCTGCCCACCAAGTCTCACTGTTAGTGAAGGAAGGTAGAAAATAAATATATGAACATGTATTTTCCAATTTTAGGATTGATAGGTGCTATGAAAAAATAAGACATTACAGAGAGTGGGTTAGAATGCTGGTTTATTATAGACTGCTTGGGGAAGGCATCAAAGAAGGGGTGGTATGTGAGTGGAGTCTTGAATAATAAGCAGAAACATGTGAAAACCAGAGAAAATCCTGATATAAAGACTCTGGGACTGACATGAGCTTGACATATTTAAGGGACAGGAAAAAAAAAACCCAAAACAAAAAACATGAAGCCAGAGTGTTAAAAGGGTGCCAGATGCACAGGCCTTTAAGGTCATAATACAGAGTTTGAATTCTATTCTACTTGCAATGTAAAACCACTGGAGGGTTTTAATTAGAGAGAGGGGTGACCTGATTAACAAGATTAAAAGTTTCCCTCATCTATATGCCAAAAACTGTAAGACACTGATGAAAGAAATTGAAGATAATGTAAATATATGAAAAGACACCCTGTGTTCATGGGTTGGAAGAGTTAATATTGTTAAAATGTCCATACTACTCAAAGTCATCTATAGATTCAATGGAATCCCTATCAAAATTCCAATGGCATTTTTCACAGAAATAGAACAAACAAACCTGAAATTTTTATGGAACCACAAAAGACCCCAAATAGCCAAAGAAATCTTGAAAAAGAAGAACAAAGCTGGAGGTATCATGCTTCCTGATTTTAAACTATATTACAAAGCTATAGTAATCAAAATAGTACGGTACTGGCATAAAAACAGACACATCAACAGAACAGACTCAAGAGCCCAGAAATAAACCCATGCATATATGGTCAACTAATATTTGACAAGGGAGCCAAGATACTCAATGGGAAAGGACAGTCTCTTTAATAAATGTCGTTGGAAAAATTGAACAGCCACATGCAAAAGAATGAAACTGGACCCATAACTTACACTATCCACAAAAATTAACCCAAAATGGATTAAGAACTTAAACATAAGACCCCAAACCATAAAACTCCTAGAAGAAAACATAGAGAAAATCTCCTAGACATCAATCTTGGTAATGATGTTTTGGATATGACACCCAAAGCATAAGTAACAAAACCAAAATCAACAAGCGGGACTACATCAAACTAAAAACCTTCTGAACAGCAAAAGACACCATCAACAAAATGAAAAGACACTCTATAGTATATGAGAAAGTATTTACAAACCATATATCTGATAAGAAGTTAAAATCCCAAATATATGAGGGACTCACACAGCACAATAGCAAAAAAAAAAAAAAAAAAAAAAATTCTGATTAAGAAATGGGCAGAGGAATTAAATATATCTTTAATGGTTTTTCCAGAGAAGATACACTGATTGCCAATGGGTACATGGAAAGATGCTCAACATCACGAATCATCAGAGAAATGCATATCAAAAAAGTCAAAACCACAATGAGATCACCTCACACCTGTTAAAACGGCTATTATCAAAAAGACAAGAGATAAGAAGTGCTGGTGAGGATGTGAAAGAAAAAAAAATTTTTTTTGCACTGTTGGTGGGAATATAAATTGGTACAGCCACTATGGGAAAAGTATGGAGGTTCCTCAAAAAACTAGAAATAGAATTAACATTTGATTCAACAATCCCACTTCTGGGTTTATATCTGAAGGAGGTGAAATCACTATTTTGAGGAGATATCTGCACGCCCATGTTCTTTGCAGCATTATTAACAATACCCAAGATGTGGACACAACCTAAGTATCCATTGTCAGATGAACGGATAAAGAAAATGTGATATGTGATCTTTACATGTTAAATATAAATATGATATATAATGATATATATGTGAAATATAGTGATATATATATACATATATATTTAAAAATGGAATAAATATAAAAGAATATTATTCATTTACAAAAAAGAAAATCCCACCTTTTATGACAACATGGATGGAACTTGAGAGCATTATGCTAAGTGAAATACATCAGACAAAGACAAACACTGTATGATCTCATATGTGAAATCTAAAACATCGAACTCATAGAAACAAAACAGAATGGTGGCTTTCAGGGGCTAGAGGGTGAGGGAAATGGGGACATGTTGGTCAAAGGGTACAAACGTTCAATAATAAGATGAATAAATCCCGGGGATCTAATATACAGCATGGTGACCGTGGTAGTTAACAGTAGTGAATTGTACGCTCGAAAGTTGCTATGAGATTAGAGCTTTAATATTCTCACCTTACTGATGACAAAATGATAATTATGTGAGGTGAAGAATGTGCTAACGTTAGGTGGTAAACATTTCACAATATATATGTGTATCCAATAATCACATTGTGTACCTTAAACTTACACAATGTTCTGTGTCAATTATATCTCTATAAAGCTGGGGAAAATTTTTTAAAAAAATATCCCTTCAGCCTTTTCCACTTCCTCCTCTCTCCTCATACGATGCTGTAGCCATGCTGAACTACTTCTGGTCCCACAAAGCTCCAAAGCTCTCTCTCCAGGCTTGTGTGCATGCTGCTCCCTCTGCCTAGAATATCTTCATCCGCACCTGCCTTCCTCCGTCTCTCCCTCCTGGCTTCCATTTATCCTTTGGACCTCTCAGTGCAGACGTTATTGCCTGGAGGAAGTCTCTGCTCCCTCCCAGAATGAGACACGTATCCCTCCTCTATGCTTTCAAGCTTCAGTTTCATAGCAGTTATTCCAACACGTTGAGATTCCTTAGCTGTCTATCTCCCTCACTAGCTCATCAGCTTCTTGAAAACTCACATTGCCTAGGCAATTCCTGTTTATTCTGCACCAGCACAGAGCCCTGATGTAGAGCAGGCATTCAAAACATTTTCTGAATGAATATAGTAACTTTTTAAAGTAATAGTGGCTATTGAGTGCTTACAGGTAAAGATGGCTTTATGGAAACAAGCATAGAAGTAGGCATGCTTAAAATGTTCCAAAGAAAATAAACAGAGTATGCTCCAAAGCTCCTTGTAAATGTCCTGGTACCTCTTTGTCTCAAAGCACAGTTTCTTAAGTGCGTCAGTATCTTTGGTCCAACCTTTTGAATGCATTTTCATTTTCTCAGCACACATTTCTAAAGTGCAACTGTATTCTCCCACTCTTCTTTACTATTTTTCTAAATTATTTTCTTGATTGCCAGTGCTCTCTCCTTGTTATTTCCTTTACCTTCCTAGAATAGTACTCACTCTTTCCTGGTTGCACCTCTCATTTTACGTCCAGCCTCTTAAGCTCATGAACTGCCACACTCCTGAGCCATTCCGTATCATCCGGTGTGGCAGGAATGACCTCCAGCACAGGGAACCCTCGCCTGCTCCCTATCACCCTTTGTTTGCATACACGCTTGTAATTCAGTAGGCAGCTAATTCCTACTTAAGGTCTCCTTCTTCATTCTCCCACTTCATTCTCCATCTTCTGGCCACAGCAAGTTTGTATTTTCACTAGATAATATGAGGTGAAGAGAGGCAGTGAAATGCAAGTGAATCCATTTTGATCATTTTGAGCAGCCCTCATAAAAGGATTTGATGGAAAACAAGGATGAAATAATTGGTTTAATGGAGAATTATAAACTGTCAGTGGATGTCATTTACCCATGTTATTTCTGGTCATCATTTAACATGGATAATTGGAAAGAAAATGGACAGAAGGGGGAAAAATTCAGAGATAAATGAAAAGAGAGAGCAAGAAGTGAGAGAGAAGTTAGAGTACAATACAGCTCAACCAAAGATTGAGTGGAGACTGCCCTGGATTTGAAGCAGTTTCCACTGTGTTTCCTGATGGGGAAACAGTGCAAATCTGTGGATAAACATCCATCTGATGTTATATTTATCTGCTGTACTGATTATCTAGTGCACTATAGACTAAAGAGCCAACAGGTTGACTGTCTGAACCATTCTGGTCTATAACGGTCTTATTTGTTCAAGTAGATATGAGCCACTGAAGAGTCCCCAGTCCTCAAATGCTCACACAAACAGACGCACACACATACACACACAACTATATGGCATATACGTAGTGTTTTCCTAATCCCAAAGGGACCTAGAGACTTGAAATTTTTTCTTAAGAAAATCTACAAGAAAAAACTAATAGTGCTATGAAGTCTCAGGCACTTTTAAGTAAAGCAATAGCTAACTATTTTCTGTGAAGAACTCAGAGGATGGAGGGTCTCATCCTTAATTCCCTTATAGCTAATATGAAGCCATCTGTATTTATGCAGGGTCATTCCTGCATTAATGCAATCCTCTGCGTGCAATGTGCCCCTCAGTATAATGGTACTCATTAGCAAACGTACATTTCTGTGAATATATTAAAAGGTTTAAAAAAATTAGCCTTTGTTTATAATTAGAAAACATCAGTGAAAATGTATTTTATTTCATGGACTTTTATGAATACATTAAGATTAACAATGAAGTATGCCCTCTCCCACCTCCCCGTCAAACGTCATAGAAGTTCAAGTCCTTACACTGTCACGCATTGTCTTGTTCCTGTCAAAATCTTTTTGATGTGTTTGGTGGTAGTAGATGTTTCCAGAGTTATTTTTATATATACAATATGGCAAATGTTCCTTTTGAACTGCTCTGTATCTTCAAAGGAAGGTATTGAAAGCTGTGCTTATTTGGGTAATTATTACCTTAGGGATGTATAGAAAAAGGCCATTGTTGGGTGAAGGAGGTTTACCTGAAGGCATTGTGTTATCAGGTGGATATAGCATTCCTGGAATATCTGACCCTATAGAAGATATTCCAGGAAGATTTGGGGCTCCTGTGCAGCACACATCACTTTATGGTGAAAAAGAATATCCCTCTGGCAAAATCACCATGTAATTAATATGACTCCCACAGAGCCGATTTGTCCTTGGTAATATTTACACACTTGCTCCGTGGGCCTGTGCTATACTCCTAGGGTCCATCAGGGACACCTAAAGTTGGCTTAACCATTGAGACCTGGGCAGGAGACTGAAATGCTGATAGTAAGAAGGGGAAGAAAACATGACAAGGGCCAGGGAAACTTCATCTCTGGAGGATCCCAACGGTAAATAACTTGAATTTCCCTAAAGAAGGGATTGCTGTTTATGTGATTTTATGGCAGAATTACTTCAAGTTGGGAGGTGAGATTAGGTCAAGAAAGCCACTGTGGGATTGAGATACTGGAAGAGAATCTCATGAGTAGGATCCAGCGGAGCATAACTGTTGATGCTGTTATTAAGTAGGATGAGGGAGTTGCCCCGGGCCTCCTTGCTAGGGAGCAATACCTCCAACCAATTGGGCTATCTATACCTTTGAGAAATAATGAGAAAAAAGCAAGGCTGATCCTAATAGGGGAATATGGGGCTGCTAAATAAATGGAAAAGACCTTGGAAGTGGAGATTCAGAATGGCAGAATGGTGAGGAACAGGGACCACCTGACTGCCTGACACCCAGCTCTGCCACTTAGCTGTGTGCCCTCGGGCGAGTTACTGAACTTATCCGGATCCCAGTTTCCTCATCTGGAACAAGGACTAACACTGGCGGCCACGTGCTTCCTTAACCCACAGCTGTTCCACAGCTCACATTTCTATCATCTCACCCCTCACTGGCCACGGCCAGCTTGGCTGGGCGTCCCTTCAATGAACGTGATACAGAGGAGTCAGCAAATTCTCTCTCAAAAGGAAAGATGCTGCTTTAACATTTGTGGTTTCTGCTGGAGGGGGCATTCTGTTCAGGATTCTTGGCTTTGGACAAAGCTCAGCAAGGTTCTATTCAGTAGCCAGGGCCAGGCTTCCCTGGTGGCGCAGTGGTTGAGAATCTGCCTGCCAATGCAGGGGACACGGGTTCGAGCCCTGGTCTGGGAAGATACCACATGCCACGGAGCAACTAGGCCCGTGAGCCACAATTACTGAGCCTGCGCGTCTGGAGCCTGTGCTCCGCAACAAGAAAGGCCGTGACAGTGAGAGGCCCGCGCACCGCGATGAAGAGTGGCCCCCGCTTGCCGCAACTGGAGAAGGCCCTCGCACAGAAACGAAGACCCAACACGGCCATAAATAAATAAATAAATAAATAAGCCTACACCTTAAAAAAAAAAAACAAAGTATGTATATAAAAACAAAAAAAACAAAAACAAAGTATGTATATATAAAAAAAAAAAAAATAGCCATGGCCTCTTGACTGCTGTGAGACAGGACCAAGTCAGTCTTGACTCCCTTGCTCCTGTCATTTGTAAGCACCACACAACCCCTAGGGTGTAGATCAGTGGGAGGGGAAAACTCAGACTTCCAGTCTTCACACTCTTACTGGTAGGAGGTCTCAAGCACAGCATTCTAGGGACTAACTGCAGTACATTACTTGCATTGAATGGTGTCGAGGGAAACCCTAGAAGTAGAACTATCTGCCATTCTCATTTCTTTCTTCCTTTGTCCTTTCAGATGTGTGTTACTCCTGAAATAATTACAAACACAGAATCTTAGAAAGTAATTCTACTAACATGTGTGGATATACATATATATACATATACACACACATAAATGTGAACACACATATGTACACATATATATGTGTGTTTGTGTGTGTGTGTATATATATATATATATATATGTACATGTACATAGATAGTCCCAAGGCAATATATATATTTCAAATAACAAGACCTAAAAAGATTTCTGGTCATCTTGGAGCAAGGTTTCATATAAGACTGTCAAGCAGAAAAAGTGGCATTATTAGTTTAGTAAGTGTATGCTAGAAAACCAAGGATTTTCAACTGTATAAACAAATGAAAGTTTGAACCTTTCAATATTTCAAGGTCTCTACATTGACAAAATGTTCAAAACCTGCCTGAGGCTATACTCTTGCAACTGCTTTAAGCAAAGAGCGCTAAATCTACCTCTTAATTGGCTGAGACACACAGAAAATTCCGGTATTTCAGAAAACAGTTAAAATGATTCATTAGATCACTCTTTTCTGAAGATAGCCTGAACCAGCCTCTCAATCGAATATTATGGAATACTTTGCATCGGGGGTCTTGTCTATAAGGTTAAAAAAATCAGTCATTAAGTGTCAGGTGCAGAAATAGATTAAATTTGGAAATCTGGCCAAATGCTGTCTTCTAATATATTGCTGTACAAACAATTTTCCTTCAACTCTATTTTTAAACAACTATAAACATAAAAACAACAACCACAACAAAAAAACTATGCTAATATTATTGCACAATCTAAGCTGGTTGTCCAGAAATGTATCTAGCAACCCGGCCATCCAAACTAAGAGTTGTAGGTGAGAAGGACCAGCATATTCAATCATCCATTTCACCTGGGAGTTAGATCGTCCTGGAGGCCAATCAGGCAACCTCAATGGCAACTGACCAGCCTGCTATTTTTTTCAATTTTGAAATTTTCTAAAGATTCTGCACTCGTAATTTTAAAACTATTTTTCACTAGAGTTCCAAATCATAACATTGGGGAAAATAATTTAAAAATTTCTATGAGTAGTCATTTGAAAAAGGGTAGTATTGGAAACATTTATTTTCTGTATCTTTTGAAATGAAATTACTTCCTTTATGTCTTTGATAACTGTTGCTGTTTGAGATGGTTTGTATTTAAATGACAGGTGAGCCCCATAAAAACATTGTCTAGCAATTTGTAGTTTCACCAAGTTTAAAGACAACTAGTCTACAGAATAGTGGAAAGTGCTTTGCAAGGGAAAAGAAAGTGGAATCAGTGATTGGTAGACCCTCGGTTACCCAAAATTTGACCATGCTCTTTGGTTAGCTAGAAGTAGAAACTGATAGGGACAGAGTAAAGGGACAAAGTAGATGACTAAATAGTTAATCCCACTGAGGGATCATAAGTAAAGAAAAAAATATGGAAGACCCCTGTAAGTTAATGATCACTCAGGAAAGCAGGCTTGCCTAACAACAAAACCATGCAACAGAAGCATGAGACATGCCCCCAAACAATAAAATAATTGTAAGATGAGACCCACATCCTGTCAGCGAGGTCAGTAAGTTAATGATTCCCAGGGCACACTCCTCTGCCCACACTAAAAACAAAAATATAGGGAAAAGATGGCATTAGACTAACACCTGCGATGATTTACCATTTTTAGCATATGTTACCACCCTTCTGCTAATTTAAATAGTACCATGACAGTCCCGGCTTGACCATGTAGGGACAAGAAAACTCCCCTACCTGATGTGGAGGAGGAGCTGATGATGGAAGCTTGATGTCTACTCAAAATTGAGGAAGAAGGTGGTCTTCTCCCCCCTCCCCATTCTTGCTTTGATTATGAAACTGTAGCCCACTAAGTTCTCAGGGCAACATCCTCTTGCCCACCCACTTGTAAACCTCAGAATCATCCTATTCTAATAAATCACTTCAGGTCTATCACTTTGCCTCTCTCCTACTTCTTACCGCATTGAGAAATAAAGAACTGGCGCTCCTCAGAGCCCCCCGAGACACATTTCTGTGGTTTCAAAACTGCTTTTCAGCACTGCAAATCTCACCAAGCAAGGATGGAAAGGGCAAAATTCATGGCACTAAGTGAATACTCCCAGCTGCCTTTCCACATCCCAAAGTAAATGATCACCTATAAAAATATTATTTTATCTCTAAAGATAATTTTTATTACTTTTACTTAGATGTAAACAAATTAACCATCCTTGCATCATAAAATAATTTAAATCTGTTTTAAAACCTTTTTTTACATTTAAACACGTTAAGTATATGTACGCCCATGTCTTTAGAGACTAAATTTTAAATTGTAAACAAAAATTCTAAGTGTCAAGAAAAATAGCAACAGAGCTAAATAAATCATGGAAAATCCATAGGATAGAATATTATGCAGCCAATAAAAATCATACTTCCTTCATTGATTATTTCGTGATACAGGAAGATGCCCATAGCAGGTCAAATGGAAGACATAAAACTTTATATGCTGTATTGCAATTTTAAAATAATAATGCATGCATATAAAAAATACTAGGAGGAAACATTAGTGTTAACCATTTCTTGATAGTGAGATTATGCATGTTTTCTTATACTTTTCTGAATTTTCCAAATTTTTTACTGTGAGCATATAAAGCTTAAGTCAATCATGTGTATGTGTGGTTCTGATCTAACATTAGCTTGTATTTGTTGCTTAAGTGTGAACAGTTTCAAATACGGAAATGACAGAGGGTCGAGTTCATTGTTAAGGTTAATGCCACCTGAAATAGAAATATTCTATTTAAATTCCAAGTAAATACCTGAGAGAATTGGAAACCTGAAGAAGGAGGCAATTGTATGAAATGTTTTCTAGACCTAAACTGGATAGAGAAACCATTACTAGAGAAAAGGCCATGCAGGTTTCATTCTGTCATTCCACCATGTAAAAATGTATGTTGAATTTAAACTCTCAAACACATTTGCCTTTAGTTAAAGCCACTCCTAGAGGAACCCTCAAATACTTTCCATCTTGTTCAAGTGCTATTCTTCCATAAGTGAAAGTGCTGAAGAAAAAGATATTCTGTTTTTGTTGTACCTAATGTTATTCTTCTTTACTTGAAAACAAAACATTAAATGTAAAGTAAATGTACAGTTAAAGTAAAGCAGCTATCAGAGATGAAAGGAACTCAGTTTTCTCCTACAGGGAAAAAAAAAAAAAAAATATGGAAGCTGCTCTTGAGAAGGAAAGCTGTCTCTCCTTTAGTATACCATGCCCACACATCAACCTGGTTTTGCACAAGCCCAGAGCAACAAAGTCAACTTGCTGTTGAAAAACAAAAACAAAGTACACACACACACAAACAACAACAACAAAACACCCACGAAAAAATAACTTCTTGAGGAAAGAACTTATAAACCTCAAAACAGAGTTAAAAGTCAAATTCTGGCCAATAATAAATTGTCTGTAATTTACAAAAAAAAAAAATTCATAATAAACAGTGACTGTGCACGTGTAAATTATCTTTAACCTATACCATGTGTCAGTTTGATGAACACCTAAGTACTCTAATCAGAATTCATACTCCGTAGTTAGCATCTGAAGATCATTATCAAGAGTTCACAGTCTAGGGATGGCTGTGTCATACACTTCAAATATCACCAGTATATCTGTACCACAGGGTCAGAGGAATGTTAAAAATAACTATTCTAATAAAATGAGTGGTATTTGAGAGGTGGTTTCCTAGAAAGATTATACAGATATCTCTGCCTTTCCATGTACGAAACTGAAGAACTCAGCAGGACACGTAGCACTCAAGGTGTAGAATCTCTTGTAGCTGTGTGCCCCTTTAATGGAGGACCCTATCATCTATCTGAGAAAACAGAGGGCCTGTGATCTTGCCACCTTAATATCGTTGCATCTTCTTCTGAGGGAAGCTTGCATTAAAGCTAATTGCCAGGAGTTCCTAAGTGGGCAAGGAGTGGACTGTTTTCATGCCTGCATGCTAATAAAAGTATGGCAGGATTCAGACTAAGATTTGCTTTCATTTTAATATAGGGGGAAAAAACCTGTATCTCCCATTTACCTTCAATTTCTGGAAGTTACTGGTATTTAACACAAAAGCCTGACAACAACATAACTCAGCTCAAGGGTCACCTTCTCGGCCAACATTTCCCTCTTCTCCTTTATGCTTCCTACGGTACAGGGTACTGTATTTATTATATCATACTGCAGAGCATTGACTTTTTTTTTTTTTTGGCATGTATGTCTTTACTGATTGTGTGTTTCTTTACACTTAAAAGTTTAGAGTAGGGACCATTTTAACTTCATCCCAGGATGGTGCACTTTAATATTTGTAGTTATAAATTTGACAGTGGCTCTATGTGAAACTTCAGTTAAAAAAAAAAATAGTGAGGGCTTAGCATTGCTGAAAATTCCTGGGAATGTCTCAGATCCTTTTCCACGTGCCTTCTTTTCATCAGCACACCATTCTGAGCTGTGGGCTTCTTGGATAAAACCTCTGTATCCCTGTGCAAATATCATAGGAGCCCACCTCATGTGCCTGACGTGTGCCTGACAATCACCTGGTCAGGCCATATTTGGAAGATACAGACAACAAATACATGAATGCAACTCCTCTAGGCTATTGCCACCCCACAGGCTATTGTTTCCCATGAGCGGAAAAAATGAGCTTGTAGCAATACTAATAAGCAAGACACAATTATTTTGGAGACTTTGGGAGCAATCAAACCTGCCGCTCATACACATTTCCTACACTATATTTTTTCCCTAGAAAAAAATAGTTTAAATCTTGCTGCTCCAAGAAGACCCCATAAAATCGAATAGTTTCTTTAGCTCATTAATTTAGTGTGAACATTCTATACCAAAAATAATATTGAGGAATTCTGCTGAGAAAGCTGCAGAGCTAGAGAATGAACACTGCTTCTAGAATAGGATGTCTTATATTATATAAGCTTCATCCTATAAATATGTTTGGCAGAAGTGTCATTCTGCATTATTTTTGCTACAATATGTGTTATTCCGAGGATCTGTTATGGTGGTGGCTTGCAGATCCACTATACTGAAATTTCCATATTGACAGTTACAAGAGAGAAAATAATCTTAATACCAAATAAACTGCCAAAAAAGATACGGTTTGGTGGTTGTGGGTACAGTCTCTTATTTTAAAATGAATAGATTATTTTAATTTTAAGAGGCAGAAAATAAGTCTTTCCTCTTCTAAGAGTTTGACTTGTTTTTCATTTATTGTTCTGCTAGTCTAAAAAAGGAAACCTAACATTTTCTAACTGATGGACAGCAGTGAATTCTTTTACTGAAACACCCACACTTAAAACTTCTTGGCAGTTTTTAAGGCAAGGCTGGGTTAGAAAGAAGATGATGAGAGTATGTCAACTTAACTAAGATGAACATCTGGTTTCTAGAGGCACCAAATGAAGGCAAAAATGTAGGATGTAAAAAATATTTTGTCATGTAAAAGTTTTTTGGTGGAGAAACCTAACGGACAGAGAATCTAAAAGCTTTTGTGGATTAAAAAAAAAAATACAGAGTTAAAATTTGGTGTTTCTACATGTGAGTAAATATAGATCTTAAAGAAACTAGTTTTTTTTTCAACAAAATTAGCAAATAGAAGACATTGAACAATTCAGAATGTTGTCTTCTATTCAAGAAACACCTACTTAGCACCTATGCCATATATTGAAAGCAGCATTGGAGATATAAAGATGAAGACAATCTCTTAGGATATACATTTACTGCTGTTGTAAGTCAGTCAATGTTTTTATCCTCATTGCTCTGATATTACTCTTATCAGTTATCCTTTTTCAATGTAAAAATAAACTAAAACAGAGCAAAGCAAAATTATTTTTATTTCCTCCATAATTTAGAAAGCTCTAAGACAATGGTTCTCACATTTTAGTGTAGAAAATAACTTACTTGGACAAAAGAACCCTATTGAGAGAGTCAGGGGTGGGACCAAAGAAACTACAGTTTTAAACAAGCCCAGGAGAGGGCTGTAACATAGGTGCTATAAGAACCACCCCTTGAGATACCACCACTGCCCTAAGAACTATAACAGCGTCTATTCTTTTCCAACATGTTGGAGGTTCAGACACTGAGCAGGGCATGACTTGGAATGAAGCATGGCACAGGAAATATTGTACTTCTAACTCATGGGCATTTTTGGTCATGTGCTACTCTATGTAGCTAGCTCTGAAACTCTAAACAGTTTTCCATGGGCCGTGGTAACAGCAATAATTACTATTGTTCTTTCCACAGTAAGGGAAACAGAGGAATAAATTTCCTAGGAAACTTTCTACCCAAGAAGTTAGTAGCAGATCGGAACTTTGAGGTCAATGGTTTTTTAGACCACAGGTTGGCTGTAAAGGAAATACATGGAATGAGTATTTCCTACAAGCTTTTTGGCATGAGTACTATTAAGAGCATATCCTCTAATGCTAATTAAATAAAATTGGTAGGTCATATTTTTCTACTTTTTGTACTGTCTTTGAAGTCATCTTTGACACACGATTTATTTATCTGGCTGGCCTAGATATGAATCTCTTTAGGAAGCTCTGAGATCTCCTTGTTCCCTTTTCTACTTCATTGTATTTTGAGTGCCTTGCACCAAAGCTTCAGAAACAAGGTTGATATAAATTACTATTCAGAAAATTAAGTGTACTGTTTAATTCCTGTAATTGAGTTAGAAGCTGACTCTCTGGATTATTTCTCTATACAGTAGATGGAAAAATGATATTGTGTTTAAAAACACCAACTGTTATGGTTTACACTGGTGCTATAAAGAGGTGTGACCATTCACCACTGGAAAAAAAGAAAAGTACTACTTAAAAAACCCATCTTCCCAATGTCTTTCTCTGCAGATGTAGAACTAACTCCCATGTAGACATCCAGAGTATATTCAGAGGTAAACTTTCAGACATCGATCAATCCTATTATTTTGGGCACCTCCACCCTCTCATTTCACAATTCTTCAAGCCCACAACCTGCCTACTCCCTTCACGATACCTCTCTCCATTGCCAGTGCCCCTTCTCCATTCTCACTGTGGTTTGTTCTTCATGAGGGGTCAGTCAATTGATTCCTGGTAAAGTGTAAGTTGATTAAAAAAAAATCTGGAAGTCTTACCTTAAACCTATCTGCATTTAAACGTGACTCTCATTTACCTAAACTCAAGTGTACCTATCTTATTTAGAGAAGGAGGCTGCCTTCACCACACTCTTCTAGTTCCTCACAGCATAGGGGCAGGTGCCAGGCTTCTGCATGAGCCCCTACCTCTCATGATTTGGCTTCTCTGTCTCCTGAGTTTACAAGCTGCATAAGACAGTAGCTCCACTAGTGTGGGCTTATTACGTGTTAATGCAGGATTTTCGGTAGGAGACTAAAATGTTCGAAGTTAGGATTTATACGTATACACCACTTGTTAACCTTGCAGAATGTAAGGATAATTTTGATCATGATTTTATAGGAACTCACGGATCACTGAAGAGGCTTTTAGTTATATATACCAGGTTTGACATTAATACAGGGCAAACCAAAAAGTTGTACACTTTCCTCAGTAATGTATATGATCCTGTGCTACAAAAATCATCCATTTATTAAATTAGCAGTTGAAGAAATGTGCTCCTTTCTTTTCTCCAATAATGTAGAACATCTATATTCACTACACGAAGTAAAAACTCTCAGCCTAGCGCAGCCTATGTTTTGTTCCACATATTGCAAATATAAGCTAAAAGATGTACATTTTTCGAATAATTTTAAATGAATTAAATGCATTGCTTTTCCCTTAATCTCCAGCTTCAGAATGGTAAAAAATAAATTACCAAATTTTAATTTGCCATTATGGTATTACTAGTTATCAATAACATCAAATATTAGTTCAATATATTATTTTTATTTCTAAAATAAAGATATTTTATAATTTATTTCAAGAAAACCATCCACAGGATATGTTCCCAAAATGAACTGAAATATTCATTTTCCACATTCAAATAAAATTTAGGCAAGATATAAATGGAACTTATCTGACAACACGTTATGAATTGTCAAAAATCTTGATCCAAAATAAAACAGACCCCTATAAAATATTAACAATAGCCTGAGCCTGAAATAAAACTTTAAAGAGATAATTATAAGGGAAGTCAGCCTAATTATACTTATTTTAATAACAAAAGGTACATATAAAGTTTCATTATAATTATATGCCTGAGGTGATCTGCTATATAGCCCTTAAACTTCTTTGAAAAATTAATAGGCAATAGAAATCAAATTCTTTTTTCCAATAAAGGAGAATAATCACTTTATTCAATTAATTTAAAGGTACCTTCTTTGAACATGAAATGGGAGAAGATTAGCTTGTTATCCAAGTTTCTTTCTAACCTGGTTGTGGGTAGAAGAGATGAGACCTGAAGATTAATTTATAGGGTTGAGTCCACCCAATAAGGACCTAAATGGGGTATGGTTGAGTCCAAGGCAGAAAAATCTCCACTCCATTCAGCCTTGATTCAGTATGACTCCTTGGCCATCTCTGGCCTTTAAATCCAGACATATACAAAAAAAAAAAAAAAAAGATTCTGAGACACTCACTGGACTTATAATTTATGACTGCAAACATATTTTAAGCCTAAAGTGGACAGGGTACAAACTCCAATCCTCAGGAAGATTATATATTCCAAAACAGACAATAGACATGACTACTTTCAATTAGAATTAACAATAGGGGGAAAATCAACATACAGGGTATAAGAGTCTACCTGGCCATATGATTCTAACGGTTTTAGGAGGCTTTACCTTAGCATTTCCAATTGACAGCTTCATTTCCTGACAATGTGTTATTTGCTTAAGTGTGTTAACGCAACTCCATTGGGAAAGGCGAACAGATGAGCACCGGAACCTTATAGGTTCTTTCCAAACTTTTTTTTTAAACAGTGTTTTGATGGTCTTTAAGGCAATTTGGCCCAGTATTCCCTTTAAGGCATGTTTATTTTAACACATAATGTCTCTTCAATTAAAAAAAAATATATGAGAAAGTTCTGTTTATATTCATATAGACTCAACACTTAAGCTAACAATAGGTACTCAGCCAGATATCTCATTTGTTTAAGAGCACCAGATCCTCCAGAAATTCTTGGTTTAGACTTGCATTAAATCTTGAGTGATGTACAAAACTCTCACTTGCCTTGGATAGCTAATATGGCCAGGTGGTATTTTCAGGAATGTGGAGATTTTTTTGCCTCCTTGGACTAAGAGAGTAAAGAGGTTTGCAGAACAGAGGTATAGAAAGAACAGAAGAGACCCTGAAAATAAAACTTCAGAAAGGATAACAGCCCAGAAGCCTTAGTGAAGATAAATAAATTTCAGAGCATAGGTTCAAGTAATAGAAGAGGAATAAATGAGGAAGAATCGTGATTTTTCCTGGGAGGATATGAGCTAGGGATGGAAGCACTGGAGTACATTGGGGTTGGCATAGGAACAGTGAATTTCAGAGGAGTATATGCTAACACGTTTTCTTGTTCCCTATCTTGGGTCTAACTAGCTTGAACTCAGCTATCAGGGGATATACAGAACAGGGAAGACCATAACATGCTCTAACTCTGGAACAAATAAATCTTTTCTTCACAAGAACCTTAATGAGCCATGAGGCTGACAATCGAAGAATTAACCCTCCAATTTGCCTTTCCCCTGGATGACTTAGGTGACAAAAATAAAACAGGTAATATTCCTCTTCAATGATAAAATTCTTAAACTCCTACAGTGTTACAGTTAATGAATAAATACTTAATAGCAAAACGTATAAGCTCCTTCAGCAATGGAAAGGTCTTATTGTACATTTTTAAGTATCTGGATACACAGACTCAAAACTCCTGATATGCCAGAACTTTTATATTTGCCTTTTAAGATGCTCTCTTCATAATCTTCCTCTGAAATGGAGAACAGAAAACGCAAGTGTGCAAAGTTTCTTTCAGGTCTACAAAATGAATAAACAACTCATAAATGATAGCACAATTTAACTATCAAAGTTTTATAATTTATTATCAGTAGTCAAGCTATTAAAGTTTCCAATTAAAACAATGCAAAAAAAGCCATGTAAAAATCATGTAACTTTTGCATCTTTTTTTGCAGCTTCCTCCATCACACTGAACAGCATCTCTCCCCTCCCACTCCACATTCAATCTGTAATCAAGACTCTTTATCTTCTAAAAAAACTCTTGATTCCATCTCTATCTACCATGAAGTCATTATCTCTGAACTGGGCTACTGCCAAAGCCACCTAAAGGATCAGCCAGCATTTCTATCTACTTTTTTTTCCCTCTCATCTGTTCTCTGTGATTTCACCAGAGTGCTCTTATACAAATGTAAATCCAATCATGCTGTATCCCTGTTTAAAACTCTTTAAAGGTTTATCATTGTTCTAGGATAAAAGCAAAACCCCTCAACAAGGTCCCCAATCCACACAGTGGTCCTCATACTTGACTGCACACTGGAATTGCTCAGAAAACTTTAATAAAAACTCTGATGCTTAGGTCGCACCCTCAAACATTCTGATGTAATTAGTCCGGGATGGGCCTAGACAGCCAGATTTTTACAAGTTCCACTGAGAGCTCTCCTGTTCCGCCAGGGCTGAGAACCAGTGCCCCAGAGTTCAATCATCCGATGTGGTAGCCACTTACCATATGTGGCTGAAGTGTATGCACTTGAAGTGTGGCTGGTCTGAATATTGACATGCTGTGACTATAAAACATATACTAGACTTTAAAGACAGTGTGAAAAACAGAGTAAAATACCTCAGTAATTTTTAATATCGATTACATGTTGAAATAATATTTTGGAAATACTGAGTTAAATAAAACATCATGAAAAGTAATTCCATGTTCTTCCACTTTTTAACATGGCTAACAGAAATTTAAAGATTACCTATGAGGCTTGTATTCTATTTCTATCAGACATCACCACTGAAGAGCCTTATCCAGCACTACACTCCCCCTCTCCTGCTTTGCCCCGCGCCTTCTCTTAGTTTCCGATATTTTCCTTCTTCTCACCACAAGGTCTTTGTATGCTCTCTGCCTGAGCTTTATTCTTTTCCTTCTTTTTTTCTTCTAGTTAACTCCAAGTTAGCCTCCAGATTTCATCTGAAGGGGTAATACACCACACACCCTTAATATGGGCATCTCTCTCTCCCACACACATATTTCTGAGACTATATAATGTCCATTTCTCCAATTAGTAAGCTCTGTAAACACAGGTTAATATCTGCTTTTGCATGACTCAGATTTAAATATCTGCTGAATAAGTGATATAATACCAGAAGCAAAAGTATAGAAACTATCATATTAGAAATACTGAATCTACAAAACATTTGTCCATGTGCCAAAGAGAGAGTCCATTGCTAACATGTAAAATAAACTTTAGATAACTTTGTGGACTAGAACACATATACTCTTCACCTCCCACAGTGATACCCTGGGAGTATAAGCTAATTACGTACACATATATTCATATATACATACACACATTTCTGTACATAACATGTATACTTGTGTTCTTAAGGTTATTTTTCATATTTTAATATTTTATTGCTAAAATCTATTCACAGGGATAAAAATCTGCTTTATCATGGCAATAGAAACTATATTTTTTATAAAGATACTAAAGAAAAATACTACTTTCTATATGAACAGAAGGAACTATCTCAAAGAATGCTGCTTGATTCTTCAGAAAGTCTGTCAACATTTCAGAGTGGAAAGCATATAATTCTCCAACATTTTAACAAAGAATCCTCTTTGCCTGAGTAAAATTTGCTCAAGAGTAACCTCTCTCTATGTTCTTTCTTAATGTGAATCATTGTTTAGCCTTGGAGTTTACTGCCAAATAAATATATACGAGTTCTATTTTTTTTTTTTATAGTTTGAAGAGGCAATGATGATACTCAACGCAAGAAGAGACTTGAGAAAGAGCTAATGTGGCCCTCGTCCCCGGAATTACTCTACAAACCAAGCTGAGAAGTCTCCGTCAGCTCCTTGCTCTGCTAAACTGGGTCTCCCTGAGGGAGGCCAATGAGGTGTAAGCCTTCTTCATTTTCTTCCTGATTTGCCCATTACCAAGATCCAATTTTTCCTATTTTAACAGTGTGTGATATAACTCCCAAGAGGGTGATCAAGGCAAAAGTATCAAACTATATGGTCACTGACCTAGTTGGAGAAATACTTTGTCCTACGTAATCTCCAAAAACTGAATTCAAATTCTCTTTTGAAATAGCAGAAAAATTAACCTCCCCTCATTCTTCATTAAATGAGATTCAGCTAAATATGATGATTTAGGTCAGAAGTCAGTGAACTTTTTTCATAAAGAGCCAGATGGTAAATATTTTAGGCTTTGGGGGCCCAATGGTCTCCGTTGCACATATTCATCTCTGTTGTCATGGCATGAAAGCAGCCACAGACATCAGGTTAACGAATGAGCACGGCTGTGTTCCAACATAACTTTACTGCAATATAGGTGGTGGGCCGGGTTTGGCCTGTGAGCTATTGTTGGCTAATTCCAGATTTAGAAGAAAAGTAAATTGCTCTAGAAAAGTAACCATGGACTCATCAAAAGGAAACTATGCAGACAACTTCCCAGCTGAAATTTTATTACAATATTTAATTCTTAGGGGTCAATGTTTTTTCTTATAACTGCATCTTGCTTTACATATGCTTGCATATATGTTACCTGATGACTTCTAACAAGAACTCTGTAAGGTAGCTCTCACTGCCTCCCATTCAGTAATTGAGGAAATTGAGGTCAGCTATATGAAATGATTCTCTTAATATCATACAGGCATAGAAAGCAGAGCTGGAAGCCAAACACAGTTCTAACTTGAAGTTTAGTGTGTGTGCGCATGCATGTGTATTTCTCCACTGGAAATCTTAAAATTGTAATTATATTTTCCTGTTAAATAAAGTCTTAATACTTCCTTAAATAGGACACTTAACCATATTTGTAATATATTTTCTAATACATGAAATTAGAAGTTATATTTTGTCAGAAATAAAGTCAATTGTAATTTGTCATTAATTCCATGATATGTTCTTTCAGAGGATTAGATTCATATGTGATACATAAATTTTGGTATTAAAATTACAACAGGTAGCAGAAGAATTCAGAATGTTCAATTATGTCTGAGGTCCTTTTGACACAAAAGCTATTGGTAAAAAGAGATTAAAAGTGAAAGTGTGTGTTTTAACCAGACAAATATCCTTGAAACAAAGCTTACCATCTTTTAAAAATCTGCATCAGTGTAATCTTCCACTTATCACTTTAATTGTTATTTTTCAATAGTATATCTTCTTATTATATATTTCTAGTTCTGTCGGTGGTGATTCAGCATTAACATGGCTGGGCTTAGAAATGGTTCCTGTAAACTTGAAAATCAGATGTTCTCACCCTCTGCAGTGGTAAAGAATCCCATGGATCTTTTCCAGTATTAGGACTATACAATCAGTTGGGAGAGCAAAAATGAGCTCTAACACATTAGATTTTCCACGCAACTTCCCATTTTATTACTAGAAAAATAATCAGAAAATAACTGACTTCTACTATATATAAAATAGATGACTAATAAGAACCTACTGTATAGCACAGGGAACTCTACTCAATACTCTGTAATGACCTATATGGGAAGAGAATCTAAAAAAGAGTGGATGTATGTATATGTATAAATGATTCACTTTGCTGTACAGCAGAAGCTAACAAAACATTGTAAATCAACTGTACTCCAATAAAAAATTTTTTAAAAAAAAGAAAAGAAAAGAAGTGACTTCTTCAAGGCCACATAGCACAGGTGGTGAAGCAAAGATAGAATCAATGTCTTCCATCCCCTATTAGTCTTTTCAAGATAATACCTTGGATCACCAATGACAGAAATGCATATTTATCAATATAAAGTAACTGTAAACCATATAGGCTTTATTTTATTGGGGCAATGTCTTATGTGTCCGATAGGCTATATAACTAGGTACCTATCATAAGTAAAAACCTTTAATGATGGAAAGTACTGCAATAAAATGTCTTTACTCTGATCTGTAATAACACCTGCTTGGTTCCACATAATTTGTCAACTGTACATTGATATTTCTCTTTTTCATGCGTTTGTATCTAGTTTTTCAAAGATACTTTAGATTCCTTGAAAGAGAGAGGCTATCTTAAGTGGTTTTTTTCACATTTTCCACAAGGCAGCCCAGACCTTGGCACATAAGTCCTTCTAGAAATGAAAATGATGAATTCAGAAAAAGGATACTTATTACAAATATTGCCATCATGCACAAAAATAAACTCAAAATGGCTTAAAGACTTAAACATAAGACATGACACCATAAAACTCCTAGAAGAGACCATAGGCAAAACGTTCTCTGACATAAATCATACTAATGTTTCCTTAGGTCAGTCTCCCAAGGCAATAGAAATAAAAACAAAAATAAACAAATGGGACCTAATCAAACTTACAAGCTTTTGCACAGCAAAGGAAACCATAAAAAAACAAAAACACAAACACAAAAAAAGACAGCCAACGAGAAAATATTTGCAAATGATGGGACAGACAAGAGCTTAATCTCCAAAATATACAAACAGTTCATACAACTTAACGACAAAAAAAACAAACAACCCAATCGAGAAATGGGCAGAAGACCTCAATAGACACTTCTCCAAAGAAGACATACAGATGGCCAGTAGGCACATGAAAAGATGCTCAACATCACTAATTATTAAGGAAATGCAAGTCAAAACTACAATGAGGTACCACCTCACACCAGTCAGAATGACCATCATTAAAAAGTCTACAAATAACAAATGCTGGAGAGGGTGTGGAGAAAAAGGAATGCTCCTACGCTGTTGGTGGGAATCTAAGCTGGTACAGCCACTGTTTGCATGGATGCAAAACAGTATGGAGGTTCCTCAGAAAACTAAAAATAGGATTACCATATGATCCACCAATGCCTCTCCTGGGCATACACCCAGACAAAATTATAATTCAAAAATTTACATGCACCCCTATGTTCACAGCAGCACTGTTCACAGTAGCCAAAACATGAAAACAATCTCAATGTCCATTGACAGATGAATGGATAAAGAAGATGTGGTACATATATACAATGGAATACTACTCGGCCATAAAAAAGAACAAAATAATGCCATTTGCGGCAACATGGATGCAACTAGAGATTATCACACTAAGTGAAGTAAGACAAGAAAGACAGAAAGAAAGACAAATACCACATGATATCACTTATATGTGGAATCTAAAATATGACACAAATGAACCTATATACAAAACAGAAACCGACTCATTGACATAGAGAACAGACTTGTGATTGCCAAGGGGGAGGGGAGTTTGGGGTTGGTAGATGCAAACTATTACCTTTGGAATGGATAAACAACAAAGTCCGAATGTATAGCACAGGGAACTATATTTAATATCCTGTGATAAACCATATTGGAAAAGAATATTAAAAAAGAACGTATATATCTGTATAACTGAGTCACTTTGCTGTACAGCAGAGACTGGCACTATACTATAAATCAACTATACTTCAATAAAAAACAGTATTCAATAAAAACAAAACAACAAAAAGAAATAATGCGGTATTTTTTTGCACGTTACCTACCAATATATATTTCTTAACTACTGTAAGTTTTTATATTTGCTCAAATATTCCATGATGGAAACAGCCACATAAAAAGAAAGTAATTATTTTAGTCTAATGTTCCTAGACTTATTTTTCTAATAAACTGTATTGAATATAATACATGGTTACTTGAATCTAAAAGTATATCTTTCAGTAAAAAGATCAGATGGATTTTTAGTTGCAATTGGACACTTAAAAACATTTACATGCTAGCAAAACATTATAATTTGCAGGAGTATTATGCCTTTGGAAACACATGAGAGTTCAAATAGGATCTGTTCTATCTTTTTCCAGAGTGAAGATGCTAAAAATAGTGTGGGCTTAAGCTGGGCCACAGTTTTGTGAAATTGCTATCACTTCGCTGGAAAATGGAGGAAATGAAACGAGTCTGTTGGGTGGGCGGGGAGGGCCTGTGGAGATGATGGATTGGCACTCATACATCAGCGCTTCAGTGCTGTTATACCAAAGGCCTTTTACAGCTTATAGTTAAACTTAACACTAAGTGTAATCCAAATATATGACACCTCATTGTACTTGTATTACCGTATGCAAATATAAATAAAGTTACCACAAATTGGTGAACTATTAATGAGATTCATTGCAGGGATATTTCATCACTGAACACTGTTTTCCTGCCAACTGAGACATGATGTATTTAATTTAAATGACACCACCTGCTCCCACCTCTAAGTGAAATGAAAAAGCTGCCAAAGGGCATGTTGGGAATTCACTTGCAGACTTCCTTTTAATCAGGCATTTCTCCATAATACTGAAAGCCAAAAACATCGTGAAAAATAACACAGCTTCGTAAGTCAATAGTTGAATTTGGAGTGCTCGCCAAATAAAAGAAACTTAGGATATACAGGATGATATTCTACAACAATACTATTCTTTGCTTGCTGTGAAATTACTTTCTTACTCTAAAGAAAAAAAAAGATGTGTATGAAAATACAATACTGCCTGACATGACAAATCAATAAGAAGTGACTTATAAGAGAGGAAAGTGGAGTGAATGTTTTCATTTGTCATAGTTACCAAGATAACGATACTGTGAACTTACGATTGTCTGAGGAAAATGTTTCCCTAACATTAATTGGAAATGTCTCAATACCCTCTTCGCCCAGTGAACTACCAACATGTTATCGTGCACATTTTCCTAGCAGGTAAGATGAGTTAGAGAATGGACAGGTACTTTTCTAAGAACCTTGCAGGACCTTCCTTATATCTTTCCTCTTGATATTCAGTCCTCTGTCCTGAGCAATTGAACTGCTATTTAACGTGAACAATGGAGGGTGTAGGAGGGTATAAAACAAGTGTATATGCCAATTTCTTATCTAGGGAGTCTGTCAAATGAGGATCCATTTTCCAAAGTCATCAAGTTGCTAAGGATGAGTATTAGGCTGTATAAAATCTGCCAAATTGTTTTCCCATTAAGTCATGCTTTCATCCCTAGAAGTCTCAAAATGATGTCCTAATTAAAAAGTGATGTCAAAATCACATTTGAACTGCTAATGTTTATAAAATAATTTTAAAAAGGTACTAAGCCAAACAAAAAGGTTCACATAGAAATACACACTCTTCCATTCATTCAGCAGTCATTCACTCAAAACATTTTTCTAAATACCCTCTACACACCAGGTTCTAGGTGCTAGGAATAGGTCAATGAACAAGACAGGCAAAATCCTTGCTCTCATAGAGCTTACATTCTGATGGGTGATAGGAAACAAATGTCTAATGGAAGAATGCCATGAACAATAGAGCAGGTTAAGAGAGAAGGGTATGAGCTTCCACATAGTAGTTAGAGCAGATTTTTCTGAGGAGGGACATTTGAGCAGGTATCTGGATGAGCTGAGGGAGGGAAACGAACAAATATTGATTATACTGCATGCCATCCCCTCTTGCCTGCTCAAGGACTTCACTCCTGAAGATGTCCCCTCTCCATTAGTTATTCCACTTTCTTCCCCACTAGCATACAAATATGCACTAATATCTTCCATCCTGAAAATAAAAATAGATAAATCATATTTATTTTTGACCTAATAGCTCCCTCTAAAAACCATTCCACAACATTCATCTATTTCCCTTTGCAGCCAAAATCCTCAAAATAGTTCTTTCTACTCAAAGTCTTCTTTTCCTCCAATTTGTTCTTGAACCCACACCAAGCTGGTTTTGGGCTCCACCACTCAAGGAGATAGCTCTTCAGAGTCATCAATAACTGTCTTATTGCCAAAGGCAATCCACAGTCTCCATCTTCCAATAGCAATTGACACAGTGGATTCTCTTGAAATTTTTTCTTCTTTTGGTTTTGAGCACACCACCCTCTTAGCAGGACTGACTACCCATCTCAGTCTTCCTGGCTGGTTCCTTCTCATCTTCCTGACTTGGAACATTGAAGTGGTTCAGGCCTCAGTGCTGGGGACTTCTCTTCCCTATTTACACTCACTCTGCATCATCCAGGCCATGCTTTTAAGTAGACTAATGACTTCCAAATGTACCTGCAGCCCACAGACCGTCTCCAGATTCAGGTATCCAACTGTCTACTCGACGTTTCCACTTAGTTGTCTAATATGTATCACAAATAAAATGCTTCTAATCTAATTCTTAATTTTGAGATCCCACATATACTTGTTACTCTCACAGTCTTCCCCATTGCAGACTGTGTATTGCAAAGATGGCTGCCACAATATCATCCGCTGGATGTGCTCTTCTTGCCTTGACATGCCTTCCATTGAGTGGTAATGTGTCTGTCCCCTCTTCCTTTAATCTGGGTGGAACTTTGTGACTGCTTTGTCCAGTAGAATATTGGGAAAGTAGCCTTATGTGATTTCTAAGACTAGATTATGAAAATTCCATGCACCTCTATTTGGTTTTCTTGGGTCACTCGCTCTTAGAACCTAGCTGCTTTGCTGTATGGAAGCCCAAACTGGAGACTACCTGGAGAGGCCATGGGTAGGTGTTCCAGCTAACAACAAAGCTGGGGCCCTAACCAAAATCTAGCATCAGCTGTTACACGTGTGAATGAAGACACTTCCAGATAACTCTAGTTCCCTGTCATTGAGTTGTCCCAACTGAGGCTCCAGATATTGTGGAACAGAGACGAGGGCTCCCTCCTGGGCCTTGTTTGAATTCCTAACCCATTGAACCTGAGAGCAAAATAATATGGATATTTTAGGTCACTAAGTTTATTACAACAATAGTAACTAGGATGGATTTACCAACTGCTGAGGCCAAAATCCTTAGCGTTGCCTTCAATTTTTCCTTTCTCTCATACCCATGCTCAATCTATCAGCAGACCCTGTGAAATCTAGGTCTTCCTTTGAAATACATCCAGGATCTATGACTTCACACCACTATCCCTCTTGTCTTGACTATTACAGACGCCTCCTAACTAGTCATTTTTTGCTTCTATCTTCCCTCTTATACTATCTACTCTCAACAGAGTAGGAAGATTACTCTTCTAAAAGTTTAAGTAAGATCATGTCACTTCAATGCTCAAAACCTTCCCATGGCTTTCTTTGTGATACAGCTTAAAAGCTAAAGTCCTTAATGGCCTACAGAACTCTTCATGATCTGGACCTCCACCACCTTGCTAATTCTTATTCTCCTACCACTCTCCCTGCGTTGCTTGTTGCATTCTAGCTACACCGGTCTCCCTGCTCTTCCTTACAAGCATCTAGCACTCTCATGCCTCAGGGCCTTTGTACTTGCTGTTCTGCCTGGAATACGCTTCCCCCAAATAGCCACGTGGCCACTCATTCATTCCCTCCAGGTCTTGCTCACGAGTCATCTTGTCAGAGAGGTCTTTACCAAGTAGTTTACATAAAATAGTGTGTCTTATACCTATCATTCTCTATTCTTCTTATCCTGATTTCCGATCTCCTAAATTATTATACATTTGATTTTTTGCTTATTGTCTGTTTTTCTCCTATTTGATGAAGGCTTCCTGAGGACAAAAATTTTGTCTTGTTGAAAGCTCTAGTTCCCAGAACTGGGGTAGTCCCTAGTACAGCAGGAACTCGGTAAGCATTGCTTGTTTTTAAAGACCGTTCCAAGCAGAGAGACAATCAAGTGCAAAGACCCTGAAATAGGAACTAACTTGACTTGTGTGAGAAACAGTGTGACCATGACAGAATGTGTATGGGGGAGAGTGAATCAGATGAGGTAACAGAACAAATCAAAGGCCAGATCAGGCAGGTCCTTATAGGCTATGACAAAGACTAATGGGAAGAAACTGAAGGGTAATGATGCGATCTAATTGGCCTTTTAAAAATATAACTCTGAATGTCTGTAGAAAATAGCCTGTATGAAGAACAAGAGGGGAAGCACTGCTAGGGAGACTAGTCCTGAGGCTTTTGCAGTAATTCAGACAAGCAAGAGATGATAGTACCTTGAACTGTGATAATAATGACAGAGGACTCCAAGGTGGTCAGATACAAGATATATTTTGAAAGTAGACTTGAACAGACTTGATAGTTTAGATACAAGATAATAAGAACAATCAAAGATTACGCCTAGATTTCTGGCCTTAGCAAGTGGTTAAACAGTGGTACTGTTTTAGGAGTAGTTTTACTTTAAACAAGGGTCCTATTTTCATAGGATGGATTCAGAGTTGGCAAGCAAGTTCCAAAGCAATGTTCAAACATATGATAGTTTAGATGAACAGAAGTTCTAAGAACTGATGGGTAAGTTCTTTGATTCTCAGAGACCCCTGGACGCAATACCTAACTGGAATAAAAATATACCAAGAGATTAATAGTGACACCCACACATAACAGAGACCTGTGTGTGCCACTGTCTTGAAGAAGCACCCCTGACACCTGCATGTACAGATGGCCTAACTGGACACCCTGAAGACTGACAGGATTTATATCTGGCAGGCGAGCCATCAAGAAAATTTCATAGACAGACTTCTGTCCACAGAGATACACCTCTTCAGATCATTTACAGATACTCTGGGGAAAAAAAAAAATCACACTAAAACCTTAGTATGAAACCACTCATACAAAGAATTAAGTACTCACATGTCTTTCTCCCAACATGCACATAAAAGAAAACAAATTTGTAGGGCAGCTGCTGACCAGGGCTAAAAAGGGATGTAAAATATTGAAACATCATAAGAAGTACAGCTCTGTAGGGAGCAGCCATTAAAATGGGCTCTGCTGACTTGGTGTTATCCCAGCAGAAAAAGCAAGCTGACCTTAACATCCTTTCTCTTCTCTTCCTTTAACATATTAGTCATTCAGTTTCCCCAAAATATTTTGGCAGTGATTTTTCTTTCTCCTTCAGAAGTAGAAATGAAAGTTATTACTACATTATCTTTAGTGATAATTTTATATATAAAATTCATAAAAATATGTATACATCTATATATGAATTTTTTAAAAAAACATTGATCCTCTGGACTTTGTCCTGCCTATTTTTGAGGTTTCCAGTAGCCAAAAAATAAAATAATTTTCTTTTCTCAGTTTGAAACCAGCTGAGAGATAGATGAAGAAGATCAAAATGTCAGCTTTCTTACTGACAAAGCTGATGAAAGAATGTGGCTTAAAGATGCCACCCTAGTGATCCCTCTAATACCTTCTAATCCCCCTGAATTGCAGTTTCCAGCAATGTTGGACAATTGCCAACCAGTCTCTCAGGGGAGACCCTGGACTGAAAGCTCCCCGAGAAGCAGAGAATGTATGTGTTGCAGAAAAGAGTGATTTGGGCACAATCATTTCCTTCAGCCAAACTCCACTATAAAAAGAAGCCATTCCTCCTGTCCTGGAAGGAGCAAATAATGAGGTGGAGAGAAGAACACACCTTCCTCACAGGCACTTCCCTCCTGGAGAGTGGAGTGGAAATTACCTTCCTCCATGAAAACATGAGGAGTTAGGAATAAATGTTCCACCTCACCCTCCAAAGTTGGAGGAGGGAACTAAATTTTATCTTCAACTGTAGAGCTGGATTTTTACCAACATCTGCGTATAACTTCCCCCTTTCATTTTTCTTCAGATACATGAACGGGGCAGCTGGTTGGGCAGAGACGCGGAGTAGTTTGAAACCTACTCCCTCCATCTATAGCTTTATGAAGTTCAGCAAATAAACTGTCTTCCCAGTACCTTTTTTTTTTTTTTTTTTTAACCTGGAAAGTGGCTCTACTATCTCCTAGGGTTTTGTTAGAATTAAATGGAAATAAATTTGAAAGGCTTGGCATATGAGTGCTGAATTAATACCATTTTCTTCCTTTCCCTGCCTGATTCAGTACTAGGACAGGGATTAAAATTTGTACTGAACCAAATTCCACAACTTTATTCTAGACTGTGTCACTTGGCTGACCTCCATAGTCATCGGGACTAAACCTTAGGCTTATGTAGTCTTGTTCTCAGTGCTGATGAAAGATTACTTTATAAAAGAATACATCTTCCATTTTTCTCACCTTGTGCTTAAATTCTTTCAGCTATTTCTTTCTTCTGTTTTTTTGTTTGTTTGTTTTTTGTTTTTTTTAATTAAGACATTTAAGACATGTCTTTAAAGAAAATGCAACAACAACAACAAAACAAACCACTACCACAAAACACACATCCCTCTGCATCCTGACGACTCTACCACAGTAGATGACCATTGCCATTTCCATCTTGGGACACAGTACTTTCCAGGTTTACTTATAGTGGGCATGTGGAAAGGAGAAGAATGTTTTGATCATAAGATGAAGATCCTACAGAATCATACATATTGAATTAGAAAGAACTTTATAATTCCAACCCTGTAATTTAAAAAAATTACATACATATAATGTTTAAATGACTTGATGTTACACAATTAGCAGTTAACAACAGGGCTTGGTCTTCTGACTCTCAGCTCAGTGCTCTTACCTCTGGTTCAGACACAGGGAGAAAAACATGGAGGAGGGGATGCACTTGGGACTCAGGGGTGACTAGAGACAAGTGCTTTGAGAACAGAGAGAACGAGAAAAGAGATGACTGCAAAAAGTGGCCAGAACATTCTGAAAACAAACCTGGCTAACTTTGTGACGGGGTCCCAAACAAAATATGCTTTGTGATTACGTTGTGCTCCTGAGTTTGCTGTTTGTACCTGGCCCTGCTTCTTATCCTGATCACAGAAGCAAGCTAGTACAGTTGCCCTGGCTGTTGACTCAACATTTGTCACAGGATTCCATATTCTTCTACTTTGTGACTAAAAACCTAAAGCGAGCACACCATTTGTAAAAATCAGTATCCTAGGATGGGTTAAATAAGAGATATTGAGCGAGTGGGCTAGAAATAGGCATGGGACTTCCTTTCCTGTACGAGTAATGATGAACACTGTCATACAATTGTCTCCTGAGGGCAAGGCAGCGTGCTGACAGTGCTTCTTCCTAACAGTCCTGATAACCAATTCAAGCATAAGCATAGCAGCCATAGAGAAACATCTGCTGAACCAGAAATATGAAGACACATTAAACCTATGACCAAAAGAGAAGACAGCTCTGGAAATCCAGGCACTCTGGGATTCAAGTCTATATCCTGCTTTTCAGCCGCAGAGCTGATGTTCTGTGCACTGAATCAGGGGGTCAGTCTAAGGCCGGTTATGCGCCTGGAAATTCAGTAGGAATTAACTAATATTCAGGAAGCAGCTACTAAGTTCCAGGCTCTGGGATACAGAGGATAAGGCACCTTTCTCACCCTCAAGAACAGCACTACAAAGCAATGCTTAGTCTTGCAGTGAGGCAGAGATAGATGGACTTAGAACTCATCCAATGTTCCCCCTAGAAGCCAAAGCACAGAAAGGTAATGAGTTCAAGGCAGTGGCAGAAACAGAACTCCAGCCTCCTGACTCGTGGCTGAGCGCTGTTTTTAATGCACGAGCTCAAAATGAAAATACACTCTATTTGACCATCTCTTCTCTTCTTCAGGGTTCAAAATCTTTGTTTCTGACTTTTAGAAGGAGGTTTGCTAGCCAAAACTTTTTCACTGAACCATGTCTTCATCCTATGATAGCTTAAAACAATTTCAATTTGAGAGATTCCCCCCAATATTAAAAATATACCCTATGTTATATCACAGAATATATTTAAAGGGAAGAGGAAACCATTGAAGCTAGATATGAAAGAACTTGAACAGATTCTGCATACCAACAGGAATCTGATGCCACAACCCACAGCTCTTGTTACTTCATAAGCAAGATCACAGGTGAAAAGACAGAGTTTCTTCTTGGAATATTTGATTAAAATTATCTATTTATAGGGTGTTACCCAAAACCTCCAGAAAATATTGCATTTGCAAAATATACATAGCAGAGCTAAATGCCTTAACCCACATTAGCTTCTCTCTTAATGAGAATTGGAAGCTCAGCAAGTAATGAGTTAATTTATTATAAGCCCCTCCCTCAGAACGGTCCCCTGCAGTATCTCATTTTCCTCACTCTCTATAAGTAAACAACCCCTAGGTAAGTATTAAAATGCAGGGATCTAGAGAGCTTGGCTTCTCAATTTAAAAGGTAAGAGCAAGTTTATCTTTCATGATCCTTTTGCTCAGGGAATAAGTTCTGTCTTTGCTTCTGTCTCAGCTCATGCAAAAAACAAAATTGCTATGAAACTTAAATTACCGTTATCTTTTTGCAACACACTGAAACATCTAAATGAAAAAAACAAAAAACACCACCTCTAAATGGACCATCTCACCTAATTTGAATCCTCACCAAAATCACATGATATGCCATATGCAAAATACCAGAAGCAGCTTGAGGGGGGAAATAATGTTAGTTTTAAGAAACTGCCATTATATAAGGATAAAAAGCTACGAGAAAAAAAAGTTCAAAGTTTCAGTGTGAATTAAAATATACTTTTTATATCTTTCTTGTCCTTGCTTTAACTAATTCAGAAAGATAAAATTCATCTTATTTTGAAACATTCAGGTAAATCAAGCCGGAAAATTAGTTAAGAGAAGAAGCAATCAGTTAGACAACACATTTCTGCTGTGCTAGAGAAAGCGCATGCCTGTAAGTGTGAGCACACTAGGTACTAGTGTAAGAATGCCTAACGTTTTACACACCTATATTATACATTAGGAACTAATTTATTCATCTGATATTTATTCGTTACTCACTATTTGGAAGACACTCTGCAAGGCCCTATGGGAGAGTCAAGTTATAAGATAATCCTTGACCTCTTAGAAGCTGAGATCTACTAACAGAAGTAAAATACATGTGTGAATGCTTACAGTGTGTGACTGTGTAAGTGTCATGTCTGTCTCAAGAAATGCCAAATCACCTAACGTAGGTTATTTGTTTTGAAATGAATTCCTGCATTTGCCTATGAAAAATTAAATGATCAGGAAGACAGATTTAAAGAATAACTATGATCCCTGAAGTAACAGAAGGGCAAACAATGGTTATTTAAGCAAAAGAAATATCAAAGTACAAGGTATGCTTTGCAATTAATCACAAAGTCTTAAGAATTCTTGGACGTCATGGAGTTTATGCCTAATTTTTATTAAGCAAAATATAAAATATTGTGTTTGATTCTACCCATACCATGACACAATACAGAAAAAAATGCACATACATTTTAAAGTTTAGGTGCTATAATTAACTATTCAGACAGGTGAAAATTCATCTTATTTTGAAACACTCAAAGAAAGCAAGCCTGAAAAATAATTAAGAGAAGAGGTAATCAGATAACACAGATCTGTTGAACATTCACCCTGTGCCTGCCATTATGGAAGGTACAGAGAAGAATCAGAGGGAAAGCTCCTTGAGGTAGGGAATATACCTCATTCACAAGTCTATCCATAGTGCTCAGCACTGGCCCAAAGGAGATAATCAGTTAGTACTTTTAGGAAATAAACTTAGAGGAATGAATGACTGACTGAATCCCTAACTTCTGGCATTTATGTTACCTTATTTTCAACCTATTCCTAGAAAAATAGCTTTCCAATTGCAAGTTGGTACAATAAGATCAATGCTAAAAAAGATTAGAACCCAAAGAGAAAGGAAAGAGAAAAAACACTCAGATGGTTACGTAAACTGAATATCATCTCTCTTTCTGAGATACCTAGCAGTCAAGGAAAAAGGGAAGTAATTTTGCAGTTCTTATTGTCTGACTAAAGGAAAACACCAGTCTTCAGAGAAAGACATTTTCTTGGAACTATACTATAAGAAATTTTTTTCTTGTAGAAAAGGAACTCTAGAGGGTAACTTAATGGGCAATGATGTCAATACCTTCTTGCAGAAGATGGAGAAATGCTCTTCCTGTGGTCAATTGTTTTAAGTGTCTTTTGATAAAAACTAAAAGAATGGTAATAAACTGTAACCCAAGTAAAGCATGTTTATTGGTAGCTAAGCTTGTTGCTTTCTGGTGGTGGTTTTAACATAAAGTTGGGGAAAATGTAGAGGAATAAGTGGTGACTGTGACCCGTCTCAAACACCAGTAGTTTCCCTGTAATTCTGTTGGCAGGAGCTAGACAGTAGTCACTTCAAGGTTGAGGTCTTGGTGAAGAATGCTCAGAGAATAGGCTCCTATACTTGTTCACTGAATAAGCTTTAAACATACACGTGGTAAGCAGAGTTGGGAAATAAAGGCCTGAATTTGAGGGTGTTAAAACCAGTTTTTTAAAAAGGGAACTCTTTCACTAAAACCAAGTGAAAAGGAACTTTAAAGACAATTCAGTACATTTTAAGTGAACAACTTGCTTTTATTTCTGAAATTCAGGTCGGAACATATTTTTGAGACTAATTTATTGAGGATATCATAAAACCAATTTAGATTAAGGTTTTTTTAAAGATATTAAAATTTTTCTATTTTTATATCTTTGAACTTATTTTTGGAAGCACCTCATGTAAAGTATGAATTATCATCCATGTTTAATTATCTACATAATTTCCCGAATACTTTAGTAAGGAGGAACATAGTAGAGTCACATTTACTCAAGGAACTAGAATATATAATTTCTAGAAGAAAATATTGAAGATGACAATTTACTGTTTTTCTTTACTATCAATAATTTTATGACACCAACTAAAGATAGAAAATGTTCAGTAGTAGCATGTGCAGGCAAAGTCAAGACACCATAGCCCAAGGAGATTGGCAATATTGACGACTTTGTCTGAATTACCAATTCTACTGGTTGAAGCTTTGCTGCAGTTCACCCAAGAGTCTCTAAAATAACCAACTTAGCAGCAATATATGCCAGTCCAACTCCATTGTACATCATCCAATGACAATGAGGGTGGATTCTGAAATTCATTTCCATAAACGTTCCCTGAAATTGTGCTCTAAATTATTTTAACACGAAATTGACCTTAAAGATTTGCTAAAATATTAAATGCATAATGTTTAAAATATTTATTAATCATTTATTCTTTACTGCAAATCCATGTCTGTTCAAATAGAATTCACACACTTGAAAGAGGAATCTGATGGCATCTTCTCTGATCCCTGTTTTCTTATAACTTCCAAGTTTGTAGTTTGTTGTGGCTGTATATTCCACAAACAAAGCATTTATCTAATAGAGAAGATCATCAGGAAATGTGAGGAAGTATTAAGTGAGAAATCTGAGGAAACAGATACAACCGGAGTATTAGAAGCAGTTTGAGAATGAACATGACATTACAGAGAGTAAATAATCAAGCTCCCTCCCACCCACAGCTGAATGGCATGTGCATCTGATCTAATGATGTCTCTTTCCTGTGTAAACTAATTTTTAGATTTTCCCATGGATCTGTAGAGAATTTTTGAATAACCAAGTAGGAAAGAGAACAAAGCCAGAAAACATGCAGACACATCTTAAGCAACAAAAAATATTAAATCTACAAAATTCATAAAGTGTCTCCTATGTGTGCATACCCACCAACTCCTTGATAAATTATAAAAAGAATGAACTATGGTTTCATCCCACAAAGTTCAATTTCTTGTTTGAATGAAAATATATTTATATAAACCATTTTTCTCATAAGAAACTTTCCCTAAGATAATACTTTTAAGATTATCATAGTATTTTTACTCACTGTCACAAAGGGCATCTGTACATTTTCTTGAAAACAATGACAGGTTAGCACCATTTGGCCCCAACCACTGCAAGACTCGTGTAACTGGATATTAACCAATCATAACTTCTTTACATGGTACAGTTGGTAAGGGTAGAATGCCAATGATGTAGGGTGAAGGAGTGGCTCCCAAGATGAACCTGGTCTGTTCCACAGCCTTAGATCACTATTTCGTAAATGGGGGCCACTGGGCATAGGGGGGTACCTTAATAGGACATATGGATCAAGTATTTTTAAAAATCCTAATCAAATAAAATCAAAGCACATGGCTTACGGTCCATGATTTGATAGATTCGTTTTTTATATATGGATGGCAGCAGGCTATTATCTGTGATTCTTTTAACTCATTGACTTTGCTGTACATAGTTGAACATGATGCCAGTCCTAGGTTTCTACCAGCTTTCTAGATCTGGCTAGAAAATCAAAACCATGCACATCTGACACAGAGACCACACATGTATCTGCTATTTACATAGCTGATACAGTTGCTGCTTTAGGGTTGTCCTGCTGTCTGAATCTAATATTCTGCTCAGATTGAGCCTTCCCATATATTGCTTGTGTTAACTTTATTCAAACTGCGCAGATTAGAAATGAACGTATGTGCTATAGACCTCAGTCTCAAAAGTGGATTTTCCAACTATGTGCTTGACTTATACTTTTTGTTGTCATTGCTGTTTTATGTGGACTAACTTGGTTGAGTGAGATTCTGAATAAGGACTGTGAAAAAAAAAACAAACCAAACAGCAATGCCCTTTAATCAGACCGTAGAGGATGGGTAAGAGAATATTTGACATTCCTGTTTATTTATGCTACTTAAAATCTAGCTAGAATTAGAAATTGAATAGGATTGTAGAATGTGAAAACAACTTTATTCTTCAATCATTTCAGCTGCAAACCCTCTGAAACTAATAAAGGAGGAAAGTCATGGTTAGTCACATCCAAAGTCTCATTACGGACATAAATGGAAGATACCCAGGCCTGGACACATGCATTTGTAAAGGACAGTTTCCCAGGGCTGGCACAGCAGGATCGTCAAGATCTGGAACACTGGATAACAGATACTGGGCTGGTAACAGATACTGTGTGGTCTACTTGTTGACCAATAGAATTACTGCCTTATATGTGCTCTCTCTGGTGTTGACAGGCTGGGTGGGATAAAGACAGCAAGCCCATAATTTTAGGATCCTCTTACTTGACAGCAAGATCTCATTCTATGCAGCAGCCAAGATCACCAAACCTCGGGTGTATGTCTGTTAAACACATGAAGCCCTGGGCATACACCACAGCTCTATGATATTCTTTGCTGTGTTAGGAGTGAACCTGAATAAAATCAAATTTGAACTATCTCCAAGTCAAGGATCTTGCCCAGCTTTGAATCTAGATAAGATTCCTTGGTCTAGCCTAGGACAAACAGAAAGTATGATTTAGCATTAAAATTAGAAGCAGCTTACATTAATAAAAATTATCTTCTGAATTTCCATGAAAGTGGAAGACTTGGGGTTAACTTGGTGGTATGATTACATTTAAAAGGAATTTTTATCTTAAAGACAATTTATGTATGTAGCTCGGTAGGTGTAATGCCACATTTTTTTATTCTATTTTTTCCCTATTGTTAGGTAGACTGCTAAAGGTTACTTCAAATTAATATTCTACAGCATTATTTTGTAAGTTTATTTATAAATGTACTGGAAAACATTCAGATTGTAAAGAGCTCATTATCTTGGGATACTGTAAGCATTCAAATATAGAGAAAGGTATAATAAAATTGTAAGTATGGTCTTCTATTCAGAATACATACTATTAGCATGTTCTTTGTTATGGGCCATAAAAACCACCAACTATATACAAGGTTCTTTTATTCAGTGAGTATTAATGGAACATCTGTTTTCTTCAAAGTGCAGCACTAAGAACCATGAGAACATAAAGCTAAAAACCAAAAGCTTGTCCCTGAGGAACATGTAAAGAGAATAAAGTGCAAAGATATGTAAGGAGTAGTACTAGAGAAATTACAAGGTAGCATGAGCACACTGAGTGGCCCCGTGCAATAGGACACACTTGTGGGCCAGTTACCTGTTCATGGATAACTAAAGGTATGATCCTTGCCCTCAGGGAGTTCACAGTCTAGAAGGATAGACAAATGAATATTAAAAATGTTCATTTTTCGGGCTTCCCTGGTGGCACAGTTGTTGAGAATCTGCCTGCCAGTGCAGGGGACACGGGTTCGAGCCCTGGTCTGGGAAGATCCCACATGCCGCGGAGCAACTAGGCCCGTGAGCCACAACTACTGAGCCTGCGCGTCTGGAGCCTGTGCTCCGCAACAAGAGAGGCCATGATAGTGAGAGGCCCGCGCACCGCGATGAAGAGTGGTCCCCACTTGCCGCAACTAGAGAAAGCCCTCGCACAGAAACAAAGACCCAACACAGCCAAAAATAAATTAATTAATTAATTTTTTTTAAAAAAAGTTCATTTTTCAATACCGCATAACGTTATAGAAATATGCACAAGTACAGATTATAAACATAATTACTAGGAGATTCTCAAGCTCAGCTCTACAGTGCTTTAATCGGGAAGGCTTCCTGAAATAGGCAAGTTTGGATCTGAGCCTTGAAGGACACACAGGATTAGGACAGGTAAAGGGACAGCTCTGGAGAGGCATTTTGGATGTTAAGAACAAAATAGATAAAAACCCTAAGGCAGGAATCCATAGTAGGAGCTGTGCAGGGGATGGTGGGGATCAGACAGACAGGAGATGGGGGTTAGAAAGTGGCTGTGAGCCATGAGCTGCAGAGCTTAGGGCTGGTTAGTTGAAGGTCAACCTTGAGTATCAACTCAGAGAGTGGACTCAATTTGATGGGCCACAGAGAAACACTGTGGGCTGAATCATTCCTGTTACAGACTGAGGTCTCTAGAAAGAAAGACTCTGTACAGTCTGGTGTTCAGGGTGTTTATTAGAGACTGCCCTTGGGGTTAACACTTAGACAGGAAGGAGGAGAAAGCAGAATGAAGCCCAGGGAGAAGTCAGCTGGACTTCCATAAGGAGCTCTGGAGCTGAAACTGGTAAACTGGGTGTTTGAAAGATGAGTGAGTCATTGAGTAAACTGAAGAAGAGTGTCTCACTTCCCAGAGTTCTACAATTAACTTCTTAGTTGTACTGCTGTGAATCTACATGTAAACTCTCTTGAAATTAATGAAATAGGAGATACCCTCCCTGTTTTATTATCCACATGCTAATAGACTTAAATATCCAGGATTTGGGTGGTAAACGCTCACTTTATGATCATGTTGTTGGAGATTTAATATTCGTTTAAATGCTAGATCCTTCTTCCACCCCAAGTACTATTTTCAGATGAAAAAAACATTCCGTGCAGCATTCCTAAAAGAACCTTCTCGACACTGAATATTTGCATAGCAAATGTTCATATCTCAATGAACTCTGGTCCTAGGCTACTGGAGCCAAACCTAACTTCACAGAGTCTCATGTCTAGAAGAGTAATAATTCACCTATCCACCGTAGGATTGACAAAACCCAGTCAAAAGCCCCAGTACTTCGGAACTCTGATTTCTAACGTACACTGGATCCTCCTGTGGCACACTAGTTGTCCTCCAAATGCATTCTGCTATTATTCTTCCTGGGCACATGGTGGCTCATCGGGAGACTACATGTCCCAGCCTTTCTTGTGGTGTGGAGTAGCCACGTAAGTGTGGGTCAACAGTATATAAGAAAAGTGAAGCATGAAACTTCTGCTTATCTTCAACTTAAAGACAATCAGCTTTCCCTGAAACTCCTCCCCAACTCACTCCCATCAGGGGCTGGAATGCAGATGAGGTAGCAGTCTAGTTTCAACTAGGCAGATGAGGACAATTTAGAAGATGGAAGTACAGCATGTAATGAACTGGGCCTCCAAATGACCTAAATGTGCAGAACAAAGCTGTCACTCTAGGACAGAACTGTTACGTGAGAGAGAAACAAACCTCTATTCTTTTTGTTTGACTGCTTAACCTTTATTCTAAATTGTACATTTACGGCTGTGTCAGAAGAAAGTACTTACAATTAAATAAGGAAATAAGGTCATTGATGTCCTTCATGCTCCTTAACCGCTTGGAAAGAAGTTCAACTTAATTTTAAGTATCATCATAGATGCCATATCAAAGTATTTCCTGTTCTCGAAGAGAGTGCAAATTAAGTCAAACCAGTTTTAAGATAGGTAATTCAGATGAATAAGTAACAAAAGTACGCAGGAAGTGCTTTATATATTACTGACATAATGTAAATTACTTAAAGTTTAATAGAAAACTTAATAGAAATTTTCTGTAAGTAGAACATTTATAAGACCAAGCCTTACCAGCATGGTATCTGATAACTTTTGGTTAATAGTATAAATCACTACCACAAGGTAAGAGTAGTGAATGGTTTGTTTGCCAAATACACAGAACCTAGAAAATATTCCTGATACATAATAGGCAGTGTATAAGATTGTCAAATGAATGAATGTGATTTCTTTCATGGTCTAACATTTGTAAAAAACCAGAACAAATACATACAGGGAGAGTATTGAAAGATTTTCATCTATCCTGAAATATATTAAACCTTCTCAAAATCAACCACAGTCTATTTGTTTAAATTACATAAAGAAAAAAAAAAATCCCATGATTCTATAATTAACCAAACGTTTGCTATTGGACTTACTGATTAAATTCAAGATTTATGAGCAGTTGTGTCATTGGAAAAATGAACTCCTAGAACTCTTAAGAAAAATGTAGTAGAATATAAAATTGTATTCTATCAAATAAACAGTGAATTCCCTTATAATAACGGACTAACACTGGCCTTACAATCCTGGCTTGATTTAAACATGGCTTTTACTGTATATAGCTATGTTTTAGAGAGAATATTTTGAAACTTTTCTTAAATCTACAAATGAATGAAGTGGTATAATGCTAAACCCAGAGCACATACTTTATACCAGGTAAAAAAGATCAAAAAGACTTTAGGTTCGGCAATATCTAGTCTATTTTCAGGGCTTCAGTGAACTACTCTAGTTGGATCAACCCTTGCTAAAGTGGGCAAAACCATTAATCCAATAAGTCAATTAGTGAACCAGTTATCTTTGTTCCATTTTAAGCCCAAAGAATACACTCAACTAGGAATGGTTGCTATTGATCACAGAGGAATCCTAGTGAGTAATAAGATGGATAGGTAAATCTATAAAATTATTAGGAAACGCTCAACCCCATTGCACTGTTTAAGGTAATGAGCTCAAGTGTCAGTGTAAGTTTAAAAGAGTTAGCTCACATAGCACAGGGAGATCAGCTTGGTGCTTTGTGACCGCTTAGAGGGGTGGGATACAGAGCGTGGGAGGGAGATGCAAGAGGGAGGGGATATGGGGATATATGCATATGTATAGCTGATTCACTTTGTTATAAAGCAGAAACTAACACACCATTGTAAAGCAATTATACTCCAATAAAGATGTTTAAAAAAAAAAAAGAGTTGGCTCATGTTCTGGCTCTGAGGTTCATCATTCAGGGTGACTCACTTTAGACTTCACTATGCCATAATTTTTCAATATGTTTACTGCAGACATTATTTCCCATCCCTTAACTCATAGAAACATTAACAGAATAACATGACAAAATGCATTAAAATAGAATAGGGACTACGGAAGAAAGAGATGGTATGGATCCAAGATAGCATTAAACCTATTTTATTACTGAGAAGATTTATCCATATTTTCAAAAGTATTCCATGTCTCACTCATTACTTCTGTGCTTTAGAAGATAATGCTCTTCATTCTAAGTTAAGCATGAAGAATTTTTAACAAATTTTCCAAAAAAAAAAAAAAAAAAAAAACAGAAAGAAAAAAAATGTCCTCAAAAAATATATATCCAATTCAAGGAATACTACACACTAAAATAGCAATTAATTATGATAATAAAATATTTCTGTGCTCAGATCTATGACTGCCAATGTCTGGTTAACTTCCCAATACAGAAATATGCTCCAATTCAAACGCCATTTTTTTTTTTAAACCCCCCCTTCAAATATCCTGGCATATTCAGAAAATATTAATCTTGCCAAAAAGTACAAGGGAATCTTAGAAAGTACTGGGTTGGCTAAAAAGTTTGTTCGGGTTTTCCCTTGACATCTTTTTCATAAGATATTATGGAAAAACCCAAACAAACTTTTTGGCCAACCCAATAAGAAGCATTCAGAAAAAAATGTTAAATATTTTCTGGGGATGAATTGCTCTGATAATCAAGTAGTCTCCATTCTCCGCATCACTTTTTGGTCACTGTTGATAAGGTTTGTTCTGGGTCTTAGTGTTAAAATTTTGCTTGTGTGTACATTAAAGCCAAGAATGCTCTAATTTTATACACTCCTTGTAGATACTTACTTTGGTTTCCGTCTTCTCAGCACCTTTATTCTCGGAGCTGATTCTTCTAGCCATCATGGAGTTCTGCCCCATTTTAATGCTGATACAGTTAGCTGCATTCTGTCTAATGCAGTATCCTCTTTCTTACTCTCAACCTAGGAGGACATTTCTCTGTTTGGCCATGGAAAAACCAATTTGAAGGGTGTATCTGAATTGTCTGTGTATTAGAAAATCCTGTTTTGTTTTGTTTTGTTTTTTATTCAAACAGAAAGTCACAAAAATTATAATCATCCTCATCAGTTCACTCAGTCCCATGTCCTGTGTTTGTTTTACCCATCTCCATCTTGAACAAAGCAGAAAAGAAAAAACACCCCCATCTCTTCCTAATGACTTTCCTTTGTTAGTGGCGCCTTCCTTCCTGTAGTCAACCAGACACAAAGTCTAATTTCTGCCAAGTAAGTATAAGAAAATTTGAAATAAATTACCTTAGGACTCCCATGAAAGCTACTGGTATTCCCCAAACAGTTATTCAGGAAAATCATTTAAATACATGTATACTTATGTTTTAAAAATGATTAAAACTCTATGTACAGAAATCTAAATTTATCCTTTGAACACTACCTTATTAATCTTATAGTTATTTAAGGTATCATCCTACCTAAGAAAAAGTAAATTTTTAATTTCACAGGCAAGTCCTGTCATCCTCACAAAATTGACCCCCAGCTACACCACTGACTCATTCTGGACCTTCCTTCAAACCAGATATAAGTCACAAGAAATCAGTGTAACTTCTGCTCCAGTTGATGATATGCATTAGCTTAATATCCGTGTGTTATGACTACAATAGTTTCTAAAGCTGCACAATGCCTAGAGGCTTTTGCTTAAGAAAAAGTTACAAGTGAGTTGGGTGTAATATTTTCACAGGGTTTTAATTTTACCTTAAAAAAAAAAAAAAAAAGATTGCCAAGGTAAAGACGGCAAATTGTAAAATAATGAATTTTCACTATAATAATGACATTTCACTATATATTCCTCACTCAAGTCTGCTTAAAATATATATTTGGATAGAGACAAAAGCGATCAAGAGACAGTAAAGACGGCAAAATTTCATTTAAATATGTTCTGTTGACAATAATTTCATTTTTATTTTGTGCCAATATCCTACACACACCTAGGAATTTGACATGGTGGCAGAAGGCTGTATAAACCAGAGCATCCACCAGGAGCTGATGATTTCTGTACACTTGCTGTCATCCAACACTTCAAATCTTTAGACTACAATTATAATAGGGGCAGGGAATCAAGGGTTTCTTTATTTTAGGCAGCACTTTATGAACGAGTGCAGTCACTAAAAGGCTAACTGTATCTTCTGAGCTATTAATTGACTTAGCTCCAGGACGACTGTATAAAACATATGCTGTAAGATCCAAGCAACTGTCCAGGGCTATGCACAGGGGGCATTTGGCTTCTTTCTGAAAAGAAGAACCGAAGGTAATCCCTTTGCAGCTGCAGTGCAGATGGTTTTCTTTACACCATTTCACTGAATACTAAACAGAAACTGGAAGAAGTTTGAAAACATAACAAACAAACAGCTGAGTGTTAGCTTAAATGCTCTTTGCATCTATCAGAGAGAAGCATTCAGAAACCCTGGATGTTTACCAGATAGTTTAAAAGAAAAACAGAGATGTGAAAACGGAGTAAAATGGTTTTGAAATAGTACCTAAATATGGTTCTGTGTGGTTTTCTTCGAAGTAACAATATAATTAAATCTCTCTGAAACTTCCATTATGGGTGTCATGATTCATAATCCTCGACATCATCAAAAGTTTAGGTTTCCCTGAAAATATGCTGAGATGAGTAAAGCTAAAATCACCTTGCCCTAAAGGAGGTACTTGAAAATCATGGCAACATCTGTTAACCTTCATTCTTTCTCTTCGGTGTGGCAGCACGTAGTGGTTTCTTTTTAAATAAAAATGTACCGTGAAGCTCGGTTACCATTTCAACTTCACATCATCTATTCTACTGTGACAGAAAGAAAATACTACATTGAAGACTGGTCAGTGGGCAGGAAGAGAGCAAAGTCATGTCAGTGAGTGGGTTTGGCCTGTTAACATGCTAGGAAATAAAAATAGTATATTAAGTCCACTGGAAAGCACTAAGATATTAATACTAAACACAAATCCAGTTATCTGAACATGCTTGATACTCTTCTAGACATCTGGGTTGCAGCAGTAACAAAATACTGTCACGCATATAAATATACATGCATAGGATTTCATACATAACTAGAAAGAAGAACACCAAAATACTACCACTTTTAGTTTCTAATTATGCATAGGATTATGGCGAGTATTTATGGATAATTTTTTTTAACTAACTTGTTTTTGGTCAGATGCTGTCTGGACTTTCTAAAATAAACAATTAACTTTCATAGTAAAAAGTTATTTTAAAAACTATGTCATATACTTTATTAATAATAAGCAGGTCCCAACCAAAAGGTGGTATTACTTTAGATAAAAGTAAGTTATGCATTTGGTAAATAGAATACTTTCTTTGTGTTTCCAAACTTCCTCAAAGTCAAGTGTTAAAATGAAGAGCTCCTCACAACTGAAATAAACAATTGCTGCATTTCTCTAACAGAGCAACTCTGCAGTTCATCAGTTGGACAGTTCTTGAGCTGTAAACAGCAAAACGATTCAGTCAAATTATGTTCTGAAGCCCTACTATCCAATGAGATCAAACCCAAAATAACCTAAATGAAAATGAACTCTTCCTCTTCTCCACTGCTCTACTCTTCCCTATATTTGAGTTTCATAAGCTTTTCACACATTTTGGCGAATAGCAATAGACTTGCATTATGAAAAAAAAGCAAAGACAAAGCACGCCAACGCCAGCTCTGAATGGTTGGTCGCTGGTGTGACGTCTTTTTTCCTAAATGTCTGCCATCTGGAGCCGGCATCCTCACCACTCTGCCTTGCCAGCATCCATCTCATTCCCAGCTTCCAGCTAAAACTGTTTTGCTTATCCCTCCCTTGTTTACTCCTCTTAATTCCTTTCTTCTCACTTGCTTGCCTTTCGCTTAACTTGGTAAAACACTACCACGGCTGCATTTAATTATCTTATCAATGTTCAGCTAAAACGGACTATACAGAATTCACATACGGCTGCTGCTATCAGTTGCAGCCCAATGAGTAAAAAGAACGCTTCACATTTGAATCCTTCAACCGGAAAAGTTGTGCTATAACACACTGAAGAAATAATTGATTAAAATTTGATAGACTATGTTTCCAAAGAAGCTGGGAAGGTGATCTTAATATACTGGGAGGCATAGGATCCCTTTTAGGTTACATTAGGTACTAACCAGCCTAAAAAGAAATGCTGAATTGTTGACATGGGAATTAATGCTTAAGTCTAATACACACAGCTGCTTGTCAGTCCTTTGGCCATGAGGAGGGCTTTAAGGGGCCTCAAATACCCTAAGGCTGCTAGTTCTTCTCCGCAGCAGAACTTGAAGCTGGAGGAGAAAGAGTCTATGGCCTAATTCATGGGTTAGTCATGATGAGAGAATGGGTTAGTCATGATGAGAGATACCTTAATTCATTACATAGTACTGGGAAATTATTTGGGTCTCAAATATGTGGTTTTCTTCAAAATAATAATACAATTAATCTCTCTGAAACTTCAATTATGGGTGCTATAACTCATTATTAAAAGCTTAGGTTTCCCTGAAAATGCACAGAGATGGGTAAAGTTGAAACCATTTTCATTTCTGTCAGGTCTGCAACACAGAACACCTTGTACCTACCCTAGGATGACAGGAGAAGCTCAAGTGAGGGCACAGGGAACAGAGCCCGGGGTGAATGAAAGACTTTCCAGACAGGTTTCTGATGATGCCACGCCCCATATGCTTGGATATTTTTTACTTGCTTGGCAGGTAATGATGCTTAAGTAATGAGACCAGTAAAATTTATTAGTTCTTCGTTGGATTGTCAGTCCTTTTCCCTAAGGAATGCTATTACTTTTTAGCAATTTTCTCTATTCCTAAAACATTGCAAAATACTTTAGTTTTTGCATGAAGTCCAAAAGCACCATAAGGTTTAATGAAGAGAAAGACTTTCACTTTGCCAATTCTAGAATAACCTTAGCAACTAATAAAGACAATGTCACAGGAAATCCTAAAACTCACATCTACATGGCCTTAATGCCAAACATCAGTCTAGTGAGAAATGTGATAAAGGGTAATATATTCATAAACAAATAAGGGGTAGCAACTTATTATAAATAGGATACTGGGCTTATTCATCAAAGCGCCTATACAGGTGAAAGGTGGGTGTACAAAAAACTTTTCCTTTTCTTTACTGTTTATGTTTATTCTTATGATTTGTCATAAGTATTAGCTCAACTTGCATAAAAAATTTACTTCAAATTGAAAATCTTCTGTGTATTTTTTGTTTTATATATATTTTAAGATTTACCCTATGAACGCTTTGATTGCTATAGTAGTACACAAATGTAATAAACAAAGCAAGAAATCCGGGGGGAGTATTATCATGCACAGCTGCTGTATTGACTGTTCAGCCTTGATTGTCCCTTCTGGAAACAGCCTCCTGGTGTTGCTCATGGAAAAGCCACCCTTCCCCAGCTGTTAATGCTTGTGGTTTGGGTGGACCGCCTCCCGGCTTTAGGGTGAGCCCACCTAATAACAGTACTCTAATCCTCTGGCCAAAGAGACTGGCTCACATGTAAGCCAATGACATAAGCCATTTACCAAGATTCAATTTTGTAACTCTGCTGCTTCTTCTGCCTCTATTTCTATTCTCCAGGTATAATCATTGATATCAGTTTGGTTATGTTTCCATCCAGATTTATTTCTCTGTCATATATATTTGTCAATAAAATAAGCCTATACATACATATGTATGTATACTGATATTTATGTATATACACATATAAAGTTTCTAAATAGAGTGGTAAAGTATATGAAACTAATTTACTTCTTTTACTTAACATCTTTTCATTTTAGGGCAACAGAGGTAGCTTAATTTGCTTAATCACAGATAATATTCTATCATATAGAAAAGACATACTTTATAACATAACCAGTAGGGTATTCTATCCCACAGTGAGCTATGATAGGAGATAAACACTGGCTAAAGCAATAACCTCATTTCTGAAGCAGTATCATTACTTGGCACCTCAGGAGTGCCATAAGATTTAGAAGTAGTCAACGCTGAGGGGAGAGAGTCCTGTTGAATAAAATGGGCCTGAGAAAAGGTAAAGAAACTCAGTAAAACTCAGAAAAAAAACCCAAAAAACATCATTTGCACCCAGTCTCACTGCTATCTTCCTCAGATTCCCACCTGAGAGAGCAGAATTTAACATCAGAAGGCTTTATTTAGCAGGAGGACAAAAAAAAATCATACTTTGCTTCTAGTAAAACCAGGCTTAGGTTGGCCTTAGAATTGAGCCCCAACTCCTGAATCAGGATTGGGAGCTTGGGATTAAGATCTCAGTTGACTCAAAGGAGATGGAAGTTGGTGGTGAATGAGTGCAGGATCCAAGGAAATTACAAGTATGTAAAGACTGAGACCTAGGGGACCACTGGCTGTTCATAGGCTCATATGTAAAACATGTGAGTAGGCCTTATCAAAGTCCAAAACTGCATGTGTTCATCTAATTGATCGTTAAACAGAAAGTTTCCGTATGTGAACCATAGCAACTAGTATATCCTAAAGTATTAATTCCTTAGGTCAGGACTCATGTTTACTTAATATTCACAAAAATTATGTTTTTACGTACACACAATATATTATATGCAGAGCAGTTACTGAAGATTGATATCCCTCACCCTTTACTTTTTCATACTTATTGAAAATTTAATTAACTGTAGTGATTTGCTTAAAGTCTTTAGTTTATGAGATTAAGTTCCTTTGGGACAGGAACCACATCTGTTTTATTCTGTAGTATATCCCTGGCACATATGCCATGTGATTGGCCTAACCAATACATTTGGTTCAATGTATCTGTAAGCAATAATGAGTGGGGCAAAAAAGGAGAAGAAAAGAGAAAAAGGGGAGAAAAAATGAAAAAGGAAATGGAGGATAAAGAGCCTAAAGAAGAAAAGAAAAAACTCATTTCAAAATCAAGTACATTAATCTGTAATACTATTCCATGAAGATGAGATCTTTTTTGCAAAGTAGCTTAGAACAGGATGGTTTGAAGGAAGGAGATTATAACGGCTCCATTTTGCTTCTCTTGTATTCTTATCTAAAATTCTATATATAGACCATATTTCCTTACACATTTCTCCCTTCTCAAAAAGGCAGATCAAGCAAAATGCCAATTCTATTTTTATTATATCAAAATGCATGTATACTCATGTAAGTGGCATTTTCAAATGGTATTGAGTTTTTCTTGTGCCAGCTAGTTTTCTTAATAAACCCCCCAGGAGACCTAAAGCACCATGAAACTGAGCAAGAGTTCTGTAAAATCACTCTGCAGTAAAGTGTTTTTCCCTTTGCTTTAGCACTATCCTCTCTTTTCAGGATTAAGTACATTGTAAAAAAGTTGTCATAAAAATCAAAGGATATTGAGTAAAAAGAAGTACATGAAGAGTTTTTCTAACTTTCTAGATCATCTTATTTTTGTACCTTATTCAATAACTAATTCCCATTCTAAGTGTAAACTTCTCTCATTTGAGCAAGAGAAAACGAGGTCAAACTTTTGTTCCTTTTCGATTGAGCCATTTCAGCAGGAAAAATTTACCATTTTGCAGCATTTACTTCATGCCTGTACTTCGTAATTCTTAATTGTCTGTAGATTTTGGATTATCTAAAAACATCAAGTTTAATCAAAATGGAGCTGCCAGGGAGAATGGGAGAAGAATGTATTACTGTAGCTAATTGTAGCTCTGACATAAGGAAGCTAAAGATTTTAATTCTGCTTAGAAAGGTCAGAAATTCCAAGTAAATACTCAGGAATTTAATCATTTCCATATAGATACTGCCCCAGGCTAATTTAATATTTATTAAGTCCTACTAAAGTACATTTTTAGTACTTTTTAAACTGAGTTTAAGATAAAAAGGAACACTCTAAAATTACACCCAAAGGGAAGTCATTTTACTGTGCTGTTTCCTCAGATAAAATAATTTCATCGAAACTAACTTCCTAGACAGAAAAATATTTTCTATACTTAATTCAGAACATAAACTATCTTTTATGCTTTTGAGTGTAGATTAAAGAAAGGCATCAATCCCCAAGGAAACAAATAGCACAAGTATGTTCATTTGATGGGCCAGATTGGGCTCTCTGTGCTTATGCAATTAGCCAGGAAATTGCTACATTTCAATTTCACTGTATTCTTTTCAGGACCAGTTCTGGATGAAGAGTCAAGCAACAGTCCAAATTCCATTCTACTTTTCCTCAAAGGGGAATTTTTCCAATGTCACAGAAATGATGGTGCATAATGTCTTTATATGCAATTCCTATTTTTTTTTTTTTTTGGTAGACAACAAAATCTTTAAGGAGGGCCCACTTGAATTTTATATTTTGATCAGAGTCTTGAATATATTGACATCTAGTATACTTCATTATGACTAAACAAAAATTAAACAGCATCTACTCTCAATTTAGTCCTCTCTAGGATTAAAACATCCATGACTTTGAGAAAACAGTTCTATGTAGCAGAAAAAAAAAAAAAAATTATCAGAGTATAATATTCTAAGAATTAAATCAGGTAACGCTTTTGCCTAAAAATGCTATCACAAACCAATAAACTATCTTGGTTGTTAGTATATGTCCTGTATTTACCAAAAAAAATCCTGATTTCTTTTTCAACAAAAAAATTTGTCAAGTATTGAACTATGTATAATTAAAATTTAATTTCATGTAGATTTCTAGTAATTTATTGCTCAGAAAAATTTAATCTCATTATAAACGGGTATTGTAAATATACAATGAACTCTAAGACACAATGCAGTCACAGTACTTAACTTGCTAACAGGCATTTATTATGATGTTTAATCTTTCTCTTCCTCACTGTGCTGGGTACTATGCAGGTTACAGAAATGAAACACATGGTCCTTTTCCTTTAGAAGCTTAAAATATAATTGAGATAATAGCAAGCCTCATAAAACCACACTGAATAATAATTGCTCAGCTGTGGGGTGCTGGTGAAAAGTGCTCTGGGAGTATGACACAGTAAATCAACGTGGACCGTAGGAGTCCACAGAGGGTTCATGCAAGAGCTGAGACTTGTGCGGGCCCTTGATGGAAAGAAGGGTGTAGGTGAGTGAAAGAAGAGAAGCAGCTTGGTGTCTGTCTGAGGAGGCTCAGAGGGCTGGGGGCAGGGGATGAGGCTGAGGTGGAACTGAGCAAGGCCTTCAAGCTGAAGCAGCTGGTATGTGATCTGGACATTACTCTACATGCAAATGTGAGGCACACATTTTGGCTCATCTGCAAAAGTATGTCCATTTGGGAGCAGGTGAAGAGTGCTCAGGAGGTCTGGCAAAAACACGGCAAAGGCAAGGAAAGGGACTCGATAAACGTGTTGAAGGAAGGGTTGCTTTTATCCACTTGCTTTCCACTGTTTCATCCACTTGGTCAAATCCAAGGCCCCAAGATCAAAAGTAACAAAAGCAGTGACCACAGCAGGTGAGGCTGTGAGATATTCATTACGAACTTAAACTACCCAGTATATTTTTTTAATAAGCAAGGCCCCAATGATTTTACTAAATAAAATGCCCCACTGCAAAGAATCCTGTGAATTTTAGAGCTAAAGGAGCTCAGAAAGGGAAAGAAATGAATGATAGTGCAAATTAAAAGGAAGAAGAGGGTGAAACTCCTAGTTAAATAATTATAAACTCCATCTTCCAAGTAAAATTGTAATCATTCATTTTCATGATGTGCTTAGACTGGATAAATGTGTGTTACTTAGATCAATTCCATAATATCCAATATTATGAATAGATAATTCTGACATACACACACACACACACACACACACACAACCATAATAGTTAATGTCTAACTTGAACTAATATCACAAAGAGTGAACTTCTGACCATTAGCAGATTCATTAATAAAGAATAATATTTTTATTCTATTGTGTGTAACACATACTAAAATTATCAACTAAAATTACACGTTTTCTTAACCTACTCATGAAGGCGCAAGGTCCTGTTTAACAAAGGGTGACAAGAAAGACACTGAGCTGAGCAGTACTAGATCTTCAGGCCTGTCTTTCGCTAGGTGTTCATGCTTGAATGTATCGTACCGATTGCGGGCTTCCTCTTTCTCATCTATAACACTGATATGATTACTGTATCTCCCACATCCCCCTCACTGACTAAAATCCTGCCATTTTATGATAATAAATGATTATGATGCTGCTTACTGCCTCTAATGATGTCAATTACACACTGAGGCCTTAATTATTGGTCAGCCACTATCCTATATACTTTATATTTACTCATTTAATCTTCACGGCAACCTGTGAGGTAGATACTCCGGTTATTTCTATTTTAGAACAGAGGTGAAACAACTTGCCTAGAGTCAAGAGCTAATAAGTGGCTGACACGCAAACACAGCCAGTTTGACTGGGAGCCCACACTCCTAACTGTTACGCTAATTTACAGTATCTGATCATGCTTTTCAGTGTAACGATAGAGTCCTTATCAATGAATTTACTAATAGTTCCATTTCTGCTGATATTAATCGAATTTAAATCTTTAAGTGCTACATCTGTAACTCTCTACTTATACATGCAACATTTTACAGGGATTCCAGTTATCAAAAAATATGTTTCTTAAAACAACCCTGTGAAGGATATTGAGTAGTTTTTTACATCTTCATTTCATTTATGAGAATTTAGAGCTAAGACCTAGACATTTAAAGACTTCCAAATTACAAAGTTCAGCTGCGTTAAATCTCTAATAGAACAATGAAAGGTAAAACGAACTAGTCACAAAGCCAATGGACAACGCAGCTCAGTTAGAAACTTCAGACTCCTGGCTTCTACTCTCGCCTAAATGTTTAGCCCTCTCAAATTCTTTCTGCAAGGTAGGTCTCTCTCCTGCCTAAGGTCCTGACAAATCAGAATTGATAAAATGAAATAAAGTTCATCATTTTCTCCTCAAACCTACTTTTTCTCCTCAATTCCTTCTTCTGGTTAATGATATCAACAATTACTGATCCAAACCAAAAACTGGGAGGTCTATTCTTTCTCTCCATCAATCCCATGTTGTCACTCAATTCCACAAATCCTACCTTCAAAATATTGCTCACATCTGTTTATATGTCTCATTCCCATTGCTGTTGCTAAAAATCTTGAATCATTTGCAGGCTATGAAAGGTCCTCTGTGATTGAGGACCATAAGCTCACCATCCTCATTTCCACTCTTCTGTACCCTAGGCTATAACCTCACCAAACTATTCCTTATATTTTAGCACAGGTTCCATGCTCCTGCACATGAAAATCTCTCTGCCTGGAATTCTTCTCTTGGTTATGAGCACCTCCTTATCTTAAACATCTCCTCCTCTAAGAAATTTTTCCTTTTCTGTCCCCATCCCCACATGAATTACTCTCTCTTTCTTGTCCATGCCCATATTATGGTACCTTTCATATTGTAGTTTTAGGGTAATATATTCCATTTGATGAGATTTAGTTCTAGGCCTTGTGTTCTGAATATGTTTTCTTCAATCCATAAAACAGCCATGCAATGAAAATATTATCCCATTTTACAGACGAAATCCCTGAAATACAGAGAGATTAGAAGGCTATATAATTCAGAAGTGAAGGCCAGGTTTAAAATTTGTTGATATCTCCAGAATCCCATGCTCTTCCTATTTTACCATAGCACTTTATTATTTGTTTATACGTCTGTCTGCTCCACTGGCCACTGAACTCTTAAAATACAAGAAATATATCTTATTCACCATGGAGGCCTCAGTACCTGGTACACAGTCTGGCACTCAACAAGTGTCTGGTGAGTAAATGAATGAGCCCATGAATTGTTTGCCTCACTATATAAAACCTTGTTTTATTAAATATCATTTAAATAGAAATGCCAGTTTCATAAATGTGACTGATGGGGAAAGAAGATTTGAACAATGTTTGAGTTTTTAATGTAATTTTTATTGAGTTTCTTATATCCTAACTCATTAATAAAAGAAATAAAGAATAATACTGGTATGCTTCATCTCCCAACATTATTCAAATAGGCTTTTTTCTTTCTATAAGATGTTTGGGATAAATTATTAATCTGTTCTTCCAGAAAGGTAAATCCATTTTTCACACAACGACCTAAGCCCTGATTTATAAAAATATATTGCATATACAGTCTATATGTGCAATCGTATTTTGATTCTTCAAAAGGCAGTACTCGCCATCACTAAGTAATTTTTAAGGAATACAGTAAAATCTGGAATGTTCTCTATTTTAAGAAGGCAAATTGTGTCATTTTTTTCTTACCCTCAACCTGTTGTAAAATAAGTTTATCCTAAGAATGGGGGCATTCTACTAAATAAATTCTATTTTATGGAATTGGCAATTGTGAGACCAGTATACTAAATTCTTGTCATAAGATTATAAAAAAGTGCTTCCTGCCATGGCATAGTACAAAACTAAGTGAATATTGACTTATTTGTCCCAGTGGCCCCTCTATTCTTTGAGAACAAAATTGAATGGGAAAAGTGAATGCTATGACAATTAATAGCCGCAAATGAAATTCTGAAAAATTTTAAAGTTGCTCAGAGATCTGAAAGACATTTGGTATAGAACTTTCATTTTCAAATGTTATGGCTATTCTTTCATAAAAAGGCAGGATCAAAGGTAGTCAGAATTCAACCCTAGAGATCAATTAGGCAGAATTCTTTCTTTATGATATTTCTATCAAGCTATCCTTCAGTAATTGCTTGGAGAATGGTCTATTGATGGCACCACACAAATTCATGAAGCAGTCTTTTACTTATCCAACCAATACTTACAGAGCAATTCACTATAGGTCAGGAGATTAAACATTATCTCTACTAGTTTTCATTACAATTACAAGTATTATCACCTCAATTTTTTATACAAAAAAGTGAATGTAGTAAAAAAAAAAAAAAAATCAAACTTGGAAAGGTATGAAATGGAAAACAAATGCCTCCTTCCACCCCTCTCAACCTCTAACCATTTTTTCCCCCAATAAAATTCTGGTTTCCAGTTTCCAGGCATTTATCTCTACAGAGATCCACTAATTATTTACACATGATATCACATTCAAAATAATTTTCTGTATCTTTAAAAAAGTACTTTAATATCTTGGAAATATTTTCGTAGTTCCAAAGAAGTATATGAGAATGTCTGTTTCCCCACATCTGCTCAAGACCTCTTCCTACTCTTAAAAATAGAGGAACTTAAAGAGTTTTCATTATATGAGTTGCATCTATCCAAATTTACCATATTAGAAGTTAAAATTGAGATATTAAAAAGTTTAGTTATTATTCTTTTCCATTTTAACCATTTTTAAAATTTAAGTATAGTTGATGTGTTATATGTTACAGGTGTACAATATAGTGAGTCACAGTTTTTAAAGGTTATATTCCATTTATGGTTATCATAAAATATTGGCTATATTTCTCATGTTGTACAATATATCCTCATAGCTTATTTTATACCTAATAGTTTGTACCTCTTAATCCACTATATTGCCCCTTTCCTTTCCCTCTCCCCACTGGTAACCTCTAGTTTGTTCTCTGTATCTGTGAGTCTGTTTCTGTTTTGTTATATTCACTAGTTTGTTGTAGTTTTTAGATTCCTCATATAAGTAGTATTGTACAGTATTTGTCTTTCTTTATCAGACTTACTTCACTTAGCATAATACCCTCCAAGTCCATCCATACTGTTGCAAATGGCAAAATTTCATTCTTTTCTTTTTTACGTCTGAGTAGTATTCCATTGTGTGTGTGTGTGTGTGTATATATATATATATATGTACACACACACATATATATATATGCCACATCTTCTTTATCCATTCATCTGTTGATGGACACTTAGGTTGCTTCCGTATCTTGGCAATTGTAGATATTTTTTAAATATTTTGAATTATTTTTAAATTAAACATTTTAAATATTATAAATATTTTCAATTAAATATTTTTAAATTAAAATGAAGATCCCATTACATATTAACATAAATAACATTTTGATGATAAGTAATCATAATCTGAACTTTGAATTGAAGTTCAAAGATTAAGTAACCTACACTAAACAAAACAAAAAAAAATTAGGGAGGCTAATGGCTTTGTTTTACATTTTTTATAAATCTTTTTAATGTTTGCTTTAAGAGATGACAGCTGAATTTCCATATCTGGTTCTGCATTCACTCTCTTGCAATATGTTGTTTTGCTTGAAGTATATGAAAAGAAATTGGCCTCACATAGCAAGTATGTAGTTGGAAAAGGGAGGTGCACTTTAATAGTCTTTTTACATAATTGCAGATATTCTTCTTCGATAGCACACCAAAACTTGACAATGGTAGTTTCTTAAAGAATAATTGCGGGCTTCCCTGGTGGCGCAGTGGTTGAGAATCTGCCTGCTAATGCAGGGGACACGGGTTCGTGCCCTGGTCTGGGAAGATCCCACATGCCGCGGAGCAACTAGGCCCGTGAGCCACAACTACTGAGCCTGCGCGTCTGGAGCCTGTGCTCCGCAACAAGAGAGGCCACAATAGTGAGAGGCCCGCGCACCGCGATGAAGAGTAGCCCCCGCTTGCCGCAACTACAGGAAGCCCTAGCACAGAAACGAAGACCCAACATAGCAATCAATCAATCAATAAATAAATCTTTAAAAAAAAAAAAAAAAAGAATAATTGCAATGTAGAATCTGAAATCCCACCAAAGAACTTAATGTAATAGCTCTCTTACATTAAAATATATTTATTGGTCTCAAGGCATCCATATTTTAATATGTACTTTGAATGATCTTTACCTATGCATGATTTTAATGCATACTTTTGTAACATCATGTACTGGTCATTTGGAAATCCCAGTTCACTATATTATGCAGATTTTCCAAATGTTGTTTTATTTCATTATGTAATATTTTGAAATAATTTATAACACCACTGATATTTTCACAGAAGTCCTTAAGAATTGAGCAGCTCTAAAGCTCATGGTGAAAGATATAAGTTTTCCAAAATTAAAAATAATGCTTAGAAGCATAATTCAATCATTGGAAACAAATACTATTAGTCATTTTCCTTGAAATGATAGGTTCCCTTCATCAACTTTTGGGAAGATATCTGTCAAACACCAAAGTCTGGATAACCATACTGTAATTTATCAGTGAATCAAGTAAAAATGGTGTTACCATGTACGGTAGTGGCTAGTTCAGCTGGCAACTCAATAGCACAAGTACTTTTCCTCAAGATAGCCACTGTACTTCAAAATGTAGCAAAAATGTGTACTTTTGATTTCATTACACAGTATTAAAAAGGACATTGTATGCAAAGGTTGAGACTTAATAAAATTAGTAATTTTACTCCTTCATCCAGGACATTCTTAAATGAAACTGGCATACTTTTTTTCTTTTCTGCCAGTGTATAATGAAGAAAACGTTAATACTAGTTCAACTTTGTGCCTTGATTTGTGCTAAAGCACCAGTAGTTTTCCCACCATCGCTTTTGCACCATCAATGAAACTCAGCGAAAAAGGTAAATACTGCCTTAGCATTCTTATAAAAATAGTTTTGACCTCACAGACGTCTTAAAAGGGTCTTTGGGATGCCCAGGGGTCTGCAGACCATAGTTAGAAAACTGCTGCCTAAATCATCTCTATTTCAAAGGTAAGGAAACTACGACATTAAGTAACCTACCTAAAGACAAACAGTAAACAGGACAGCAGAAATTCAAACCCAGGCATTCTAACCCCAAGTTCTGGTTTCTGATGACTATGCAGCACTGATTAGGACGTATTGTTGCCAATATTGTCACAAAGTTCTTTTCACTGAAATTTCACATTGGCCCTTGCTTTGCCCTCTGATATCATAATATACATTAATTCATCAAGTATTTAGATTGCTTCTACTATGAGCCAGGGACTGAGCCCCATGATGGGGATGCCACAATGAATAAGGTATTGTCCTCACTTTCAAGGAGTTCACAATTGACTGGGGAGATAAATGTGTAAACAACTACCTGTAACGCAGTGTGATAAAGGCTATAGTAGTACTCCGTACAAAGTATTTTGGAAGCACAGAAGAGTGATTAATTCTGTCCAAAGAAGGGAGGAGGAGGAGTGGGTGATCAGGGGCTTAAGAACGAAAGTGCATTTGAGTCGGACTTGAATGACAAATACATCTTCTAATCCTTTTATTCACAGGATAGTCCTTCACATACTTGAATACAGCTATTGTGTGTCCTGCATAAGTTTTCACTTCTTTGAATTAAGTATTTCCATTGCTTGAAGAATGTATTATGAGGATGAATATAGGAAATAAATCCCCCTATTATGGGAAATGTCTTCTAAAAATATGTATCTATCATTCTTTTGCAAATATATTTTCCTTTTTTAAAAAATATTTTATTTATTTATTTATTTATGGCTGGGTTGGGTCTTTGTTGCTGCATGTGGGCTTTCTCTAGTTGCGGCGAGTGGGGGCTACTCTTCGTAGCGGTGCACAGGCTTCTCATTGCGGTGGCTTCTCTTGTTGCGGAGCACGGGCTCTAGGCTGTGGGCTTCAGGATTTGCAGCACGCAGGCTCAGTAGTTGTGGCGCACGGGCTTAGTTGCTCCGTGGCATGTGGGATCTTCCCGGGCCAGGGCTCGAACCCGTGTCCCCTGCATTGGCAGGCGGATTCTTAACCACTGTGCCACCAGGGAAGTCCCAAATATATTTTCACATTTGTTAACAACAGCCTGTAAATAATCACGAGAGCCCGCTGATTTTGCCTAATATCTAAATAGCTTATGCCAAACCACAATTAGGGACAAATGCACAAACTAAAGAGACTGTTCACAAAATGCCCCAACCAGACTTTTTAGCCATCTTTCCTCTAATCCAGAGGTCAGAAAACTTTTTCTGTAAAGGACCAGACAGTAAATATTCTATGCTTTGTAGGCCAGATGATCTCCGACATAACTATTCAGCTTTGCCTTACAGTGTGAAAACAGCCAGAGTCAATATGTAAACGAATGGACATGGCAGGGTTCCAATAAAACTTTATTTACAAAACAGGCAGTGGACCACATATGGCCCACAGGCCATAGTTTGCTGACTCCTGCTCTAAGCCATCTTTCCTTTTATGCTCTCCTCCTTTTCACTGTATAATGCAAAGAACATTAGACTTGAAATCAGGAGAACTGGCTTTTAATTCTACCTCGCTCATAACCAGCTGGGTGATCTTAGGCAAATTGCTTTACTACTCTGGCCCGTGTTTCTTTTATCAAATCAAGGATCTTTAGATTATATGATCAATAATGGCCCTTCCTAAATTCCAAAGAATTACCTCAAAGTAACTCTCTTCCCCACAGTATTCCTAATTCATTCCATCATGAAATAAACAGTGTGACCTTCAATGATATTAATAGAAACGTTTATCTCAAATGAAAAGAGGGCAGGTCTACTTCACTCTATAAAGTTCAATTATGAGTAAAACACTAACAAGACTGTCCATAAGAAAGCAACCAGGGACCTAAAAAACCCTGGAAATTTTAGCAAATCAAATAGGTTTGAAAGAACCGTGTAAAGAGTAAAGCAGAAATATAGTAGGCGTAATATTCTTCTTCAAATGTTTGGAATCAAACAAAGATTAGAACTTAAAACATCCTAGGTCTGAATGATATTTCTGAGTCCTTGGTTCTGACCAATTTTAAGTTCTGTGCCTTCTGAAACTTTGTAATATCTTAAGTCTGTAAAGTCATTGCTAGTAATAACGTTGAAGTAATATCATTTAGCGTTTATATCCTTGGTTAGTATATCATTCGAGCTCCCTGGCCCTATGAGATTGGCAAAGATAAATACTATTGCCTTTTTACAAATAAGGAAACCCAAATTCAAAAGGATTGCCCTCCACCTAGAAGACTCTTGACATATGTCATAAAAAGGGAAGGGGCTAAAGCTAAGCTCCCAAATCAGCTTACACAATATATACTGAACACTAAAAAACAGACACCAAAAAATATTTTGTAAAGCATCATCTCCTTTGTATTCTAGGAGGAAGGAGAGCTTGGGTGAGTGGGATTTAACAGCTTACCAGCAACAAAGCACTGTAAATTTGGAAATAGTTGCCTAGCCTTTTGCTTTAGCTCTTAGCGTTCAATTTACCTAGTTTTTCTAAGTGCTTCAACCAAATGTAAATGCTTTATGAAGATAGCTCATAAAACGTATGATGGGGAGAAGGGGTGTTCTATATTAAAACAACCTCGACTAGGAAGGATTTTAAAAGCAAAGAATATTCCTTTCAATTTGACTGGCTTCATAGACAAAAGCCATATTCTTATAGAAATAAAATACAAGCAGCTGTGAATAATTCAAATCACTAAATGGCATGAATGGATTAATATTTTAATGTTATACTTGTCTTTTATCCAGACACAACTTTGAACATAATAAATTTGGTTTCAGAACTGAAACCCTCAAAATTCTGAGTTTGGTTTCTTTTAATACGTATAATTAAATTCATCTTTGAAGACTCCTGAAGGTCGTAGAGGTCAGAAGAAATGTATTTTTATTCAAATGAGTCAATCTGTGGGAGGCCTCCACAGTTTGCTACACAGAAAACTACAAAGAGATTTGAGAAAGCAGCAATTCGAAGCTTGGTTATCCAAAGAGAAAGGCTAATATGGATGAGGAAGTTCATCTCAATCAGCTTATTTTCCCTGGGTTTAGAGGATACCAAGGGGGGAACAGCACTGGAGCAAATCATATGTATACCTGGTTCTCTTCCCTTTCACTCACTCTCCAACTGTTCATAGATTAAATCAGATTGTTTACCACTAATGTCCTAGGTTACCTTTTATGAGAGAAAGGTAAAAAAGGAATAATTTGTGGAATCCTTGGAAAGGAGAAAGGTGCATTCCACTCTTGTGTGGAGCAATTTGGGAGAATTCACAGGCTGACAGTGTGCACATGAGTCAAATGACTTCCTAAGCAGCAGAGAGTGAGTACTCCACTTTTCTGCAGCCTGCCTCCCTCTAGAAGCTCAAGTTCTCCTAAGGCTGTGGCCAGGAGAGGTAGCACGCAGGACAATGGTTGCATCGTACGTGGGAGTTGGTTTCTAAAATCAGCCTATTAGGCAAAAATAGCCTGAAATCAAAATACCCTTGAAAATCCCTTATATTTTCTTTAAAGTACAAGTAGGTATGGTTTTCCAAACATAACCCTCTAATTATACATAAATATAATGTACTCGATAGTATACAGTTTATAATCAAGAAGTCCATCTTGTACCCCCCCCCCCAAAAAAGCCACTGAAATATTTAAAGATTAGAATCAGTCATGTGAGAAACTAATACCATCAGGCATGCAAGAAGCCACTTGGGGTCACAGTCTCCTGAAAAGGAATGCAGGCGAAAGTGCCTCCGCTTTGTAATGTTAGACCCCTTCTCTCCTCCTTCTGCTTTCATTCTCTCTTTCCTCCATTCAGCCATCCCTCTTCCTAACTAGTTATAGTCGAATTCAAGTCACCCTGGGCACTAAGGCACTCCTAGGCATGCTGAGCCTTACATGTATCAGTTTTTTATCGCCGCTCTAAACAATTAAGCAAACTTAAAACAAGTGATCATATGCAGGCTTGAAACAACACAGATCTATTACCTTACAGTTCTGAAGGTCAGAGGGTGGGTCTGGTTGCTCTGGGCTTCCCACAGCCGAAATCAAGGTGTCCGCTGTCTGGTTCTGGGGGAGGATCCACTTGGAAGATGATTCAGGTTGTTGGCTGAATTTACTTCCAGGCAGCTGTAGGACGGAGGTCCTACTTCCTCGCTGGCCGTGGGGCAGGGGTTATCGTCAGCTTCTAGGGGTCGCACTTTGACTCCTGGACCCCTTTCTCCGTATTTAAAGCCAGAGGCAATGAACTGAGTCCGTCTCATGTTCCACGTCTCTAGACCTCTCCCTCCGCCTCCTTCCTTCTCTGCCCCTCTCTCTTCAACTGCATCTCTCTAACCGGCTCTCTGGTCTTCCTCCTCTGATTTTAAAGACTCATGTGATTATACTGGACCCACCTGGAAAAACCCAAGCTCCTTGCCCTCTTTTAAGATCAGCTGATTATTAACCTTAACTGTCTGTAAAGTCCTTTCACAGCAGTTCCTAGGGGAGGGTTTGATTGAAAAACGTCCTCTAGAGAGGACGCCTTTAGTATTCTGCCTACCGCACTGTAATGACAAATTCTTAGCCCCTCAAACACATTCCTTACATCCCCTAAATTATACTGCACATTTAGCCAGAAGTCCCAGGCGGCCAGGTTGGCAATTAAGATTTCATTGCAAAATGAAGAACCAAATGAAAACATATCAAAGAGGACTATTACAAGACATTACAAATATTTGAATAAAACTTAAAAGAGTTGAAGTAGCAAGTATGAAAATAGGCATGCACTAAAGGAAGACTGACAAAAATTCTAGAGGGAAAGAGCCTTTAGAAGTTTCATTTGCTCTTTAGACATTTGGGGTCACTGATTTATTGAGAGGTGCCCAGATGTTACTTTTTGCCAGGCGAAGTCTAAAGTGCTCAGTGCTTTGAAACAAAGAGACTCGTTAAAGGCCCAGGTGAAAGTCCTTAACTGAATCTATAGATTCCAGCTGGGGTTTGAGATGTTTCCAAACTAACTTGACTTCAAAACCACTCTGTCATTCTGATTTGAGCCAGTGTTTGCACTGTACTGTCTTTATCCTTGCATATTCTTGGGTTTCGCTAAATGACCTCTGAGCAGAGTCAGTCATCCTGGAAGTCAGGGATTCCCAGGAGCTAACACTTCCTTCGTCTGGGGCCAGTGGTCAGAGGTTTCACCACTGTCTTCAGCAGACAAGCCGGCCTCCCTTAATTCTTTCACAGTCTGAAAGGGGACTGCTGGTGGCATGTTTTGTAGCTTCTCTGTTGCTTTACCTGGTCTGGGGACCTTGGGTTGGCTCAGAACATTGTGAAACCCAAGCGTGCTCTGTATCTCCCCACATCCACCAAGAACTGCGTTTATATCACGTGACCTGCCAGTCAACCCTAAACAGGCATTTCATAGGTATTTGACACAGAATGGTGAAAATAGTGAAAAGGTTCTTTTTCCCCCACAAGTACCAGCAAGCAACTTAGAATTTTTCATAGAAATTCTAGAGATCAGAAATCACTGAGGAGTAAGAAAATGGGGGAGGGGGGCAGGATTCAGTTTATTCTCACCATCTAAAGGACATGACCACATATGATGTAAAGATGACTTTTTGACCTGAGAAGCTGACGTTAGGAACCAAGTGAGTAGGAGAAAGGACTAGACGTGTTTTCTTTGTTGCTTCCAGTGCATTCCTGACCTGTTTTCCTCTGGGAACTCTACAGATGATGTACAATGCCCGCCTCCTCCCCGCCATCCCCTATCTCATACACAAGAGGTAATCAATACACCTTAAATGGCACTGCTCTTATTTAACTGAAGGGCCGCAGAAGGTTTTTTACACTGCTAACTCAAAATCATGGGAGATATTCACTCCAGAATAAGGGAAAGTGGATCTCTTAGAAAAACTCTATCACTAAATTGAAGTATCCTTAATTATATCCTTCCACCTACTGGCATTCTTAGACCATTTGGGGGCATGTCTGATTTCTAGCGACTTCATAGTATATTCATTAAGGCAAAACAATAATATTAAATCTTCAGCTTTTTCAGAGGTTCAATATTAGAAAGACCTTTTATAGCAACAGCCATTTCTGTGCTCTTTCAATAAAATAATTTATACATTATCCATTGCATTTTATATTACAGAATGCCAAATAGACAGACCTATGTGATAAGTTTCTCCTGGATTTCAATTCTAGCTCAGGAGTTATTAATTGGTATCTATCCCTATCCCCACCTCTGGTTTTATCTGGCCAGGAAAGACTCGGTTTTGGTTTGGTTTTAGTTTGAATTTCTTTGCATGGGGCAAACACAAGCTATACCATTCCCTACGGTTCACACCAAGCCTCTTCACGCCTTTACTTACCAGACTGTGCACTGTGGACCCCTGAGACGAATATGAAAGCTCTTCTGAGTTCAACAAGGAGAAATAGGTAAACCAAAGTATTTTCTTTTTTTTACTTTAGTTGCCAATAACTTCAGAGTTAGGTTTAGTGCTCATCCACGTTAATAAATCCATTTGAAGTTGCTTCTAACTTTTCCTCTGTATAATTTCATTGCTTGTTCTGAGTTTATTTTGAATTTCCTAGTTTTTACTGCAATTTATTTATAAAGTTTCCCCAAGTTTTTATTATAAATAATAAATCTTAATTATATTTTGTAAACGGGAGCCTCCAAAGAAACATACCAGATGTAGTTACCTCTGTAGTACACTCAATTTAGTACAGCCCTTTCCCAGCCTAGCACAGCAGTCTATCATTTAAGAAATGGCCACCAGACATAAATCAGGCCTCATCTGCCATATTAATACAAAGAAGTTAAGAAGGGCTTAAGCCAATGTACACGTTACATATTTAAGGGGATCAGAACATGCCACTTTGGCATACTGATTATTTTGAGCTAAAGGCACTTAAGAGACAGCAGATGTAGGAAGGGCTCTCTCTTCCTCCTTTATACTTAAAAGCAGGCCATACAATTTCGCATGAGAGAGATGACCTCCCTGTACCAGGAAGAGAACATTCTTATCACTGGAAACTGGGAACCTATGCAGAAATGGATCTATACAAACGAACACACTAAAATAACCTTTGTCTTCCATTAGTTTCCCCCATACACTTCCTAATCATTTTCCCACAATTTACTGCCCCTAACTGAAACCCCTTTGTCTTGTCATTTCTCCACAAATTTATCATTCTTTGTTAAAAAAAGTATATAAACTCTCAGTCCTAACTGCTTCTTTGAGTCTTCCCTTTTCTTATGAGGACTCTCATGTGCCCATAAAGTATTTAAAAACTTTCTCTCATTAATCTGTCTTATATCAATTTAATTCTCAGGCCCAGCCACAGAACTTAAGAGGATAGAAGGAAGATTTTCCTCCCCTACAACGAACGCATATACAAATTAGCCCAAAACAGTCCTGCAAGGATGTTTCTAATCATTGTTCTAGCAACTGATCATAAGAGAAACCAGTGACAAAATAGCAGACAGTCACAGGGAGGAAGAAAGCTTTGTCTTCCTTCCTTCCATCTGTGTCACCATTATTGGAACAAAGAACTAAATATTTATGTTTACTGCTTTTGTAGTTTAGTATTTATTATATAATGAAAAACTTATTGCTGAATTCCAGTCAGGTTAAAGAAGAGAAACTTACGGCTTGTGACAGCACAGGCTATGAAAATAGACTAGGGTTGGGTTTGTCTCCTGCTACAAAGAGAATCGTAGGGATTAATAAAACCTTAACAGAAAGCAATAGAAGAACTGATCACAGTAGGCAATGGGGAACCTCTCAGAGATCCTAACTTATTGAAGCAAACCAGAACATGGTTCCATGACACAGGTGCCTTTTGCCACCTGCCAGAAGTCCACTCCCTTACCATGTAACCAGAAGAATGGATGAGAGGTAAACACTGAGAACCATCTGCAGGGTGGGCTTCAGGTGGAAACACTCATCTGGAAATTTCTTCCTGAAAATAGACTAGTCATCTGTGGCATGTGAGCTCATAATGTCGCCACAAGACACCTCAGGAAGGCATAATTACATAAAATAGGTAACTAAATCACCTCTAGTGCTCAGAGCAGAAGAAGCATTTACTTCACCAAAGAAACAAAATGGAACAAAAGAAAACAAAAAACAAAACAAATCCTTATTGCAAAAGTCTCAAAAAAAAGTAGGGCTGAGGGACCCATTTTAGGGGTGATGCGAAAGAACTTGTCTGGATGGGGGTAGTATGACTCTATTATTGGATGCTGAGGAACAAAGGTGTTTATTACCTGAGACCAAAGATCTGATCCACCAACCAAATATGGGGTATGGCAGAGCTTTCTACAGACTCTGAAATTTTTGTCCTCAAAAGTCTCAGATTATCAAGCAAAGACTCTTAGAAAGCTGCCAGAAAGTCTCCCCAAACATCCAGAGAGCCCTGGGACCAAGGAAAACCAGAAAGTGGAGAAAACGACCAGGGGTAGCTGAGCCAGGAAAATGAAGCTGTTTGGTTGTAAATTTCAAATGTATTTCTCCTAACTGACATACTTGCCTTTGTTCCCTAAAGATAGTTCTGAGCTAAACTTAGTAGCTATATTTTTATTCCTAAATCTTTTTTCTTTCTTTGTGAATTTAACTGGGTAGTAATAAGATCTATTATTATTACATGTATGAAACTGTATTCAATAAATGCTAAATAATAGAAGATTTAAAATCTTTTAATAATCCTGTGTATTATTCTCATTGTCTCTTTTCTCTTGTTCTTCTCATTTAACAAATCTTTCTGCAAATATATCACATTAGGGGGGTTGCTGTCTACCCTGATGCGTCATTGACTTCGTAGAGCATGGCATATGCTGAATTAAACATTGTAATTACATTTAGACCCAGGGCAACACCCAATTGTTCACTCTCATTTGTAGCTGGAAGCACCTACAAATGACATGTTTTAATGAATTACAGATCCTGTGGTGAGTTAATAGGATAACAAATCTCAGTCAGTATTGCATAAATTGGGGTGAGGAGAAGCTGAGCTCTTTGTAAACATATGACTTGGTAGGATGGAATTCCTCTAGAGACAGTTAAGAAATGATAAGGTTGAATTCATATTGGCCTTTGTATTCTCACTGTTCTGTCAGCCTACTCAATTCATATGTTCCAGTTGACTGTTTCCCAGAATTTCTCTGAGGGTAAGACCTGAATATACAAGTATTGTTGTAATTTGGAGTAGGGGGGTGGTACATGCATAAACACACATGTGGTAATTTGGAGTGGGGGGTACATGCATAAACACACATGTTGTAATTTGGAGTAGGGGGGGTACATGCATAAACACACATGGCAAAATCCTCTCATGCATCAATTATTAGAGAAACCCCTTAAAAACTTCTGTGACCCTAGGCCTTCTATTTGTTGCCCTTGTACTTCAGGTAGCTGGTGTGGTATAATGAAACATAAAGCATTAATGAAATTCTATTTTATTTTTACCTATCAAATTGGAGAAAATGGAAAAGATTGATAACATCCAGTATTAGTAAGGATGCCTAGGGATGAAGGGAAACTCACTTAACTGCTTATGGCCATGTTTATTGCCACCACCTTTCTGGAAAGTAATATGGTAATATACATTACAATTTAAAGGTAAAGGTACCTTTTGAATTGGTAATCTAAGTTTGGGGGATTTTTTCATACACATTTAAAGAAGCATACATAAGGATTTCTGTACAAAGTTGTTTATTGCAGTATTGTCAGTAGAGGCACAAAGCTAGAAACAACCTGAATGTTCATCAGTAGAGGAATGATTAAAGAAAACATGCTACCTCCATATTATAGAATATCATACAGCTATTAAAAAGAACGAATTTCATCTATAGGTATTGACATCAGGGGAATGAATGTGATACATTGTACAAAAAGAAGCAAGTGACAGAATATATGCATATAGTATCATTCCAGTTTAGGAAAGGGAGGGAGAAAAAGAGGGAGGGAGAAAGAAGAGAAAGGCAGGCAGGGGGTGGGGGGAGAGAGAGAAGGAAACAGGTAAGTGAAGGGAAAATGCAAAAATCTGTTTCGGTGGGTGTGTATCTATCTTTAAATGAGCATAGAGAAGGGATACTATGCTGCAGATAACTATCTAACACTGGTTACTCAGAGGAATGAGATGACGGAGCGAAGGTGAAGTTGTTCATTTGTCTTTACACAGATAGCTCGGTACGGTTTTATTTGACACAGAGAAGAATGATAACTGTTGTTGCCCACCTTTGTTAAAAAAAAAAAAAACAGTAATACAATCTGAAGAAGATAGGGTGATGTAGACCATGTAGGGACCTCCAGCTACTTTTTAGTTGGTTGAAGCTATAAGATGATTGGGGTGGAGTTGAGGGTGAAGACTAAACTGTGCTTTCTTTCCCAGCAGGAATTCCAGCATGGTTTGGACATGAACATGCCCAGAAGGCCTGGCAATTCGGTCTTCAACTTCTACCCGTCAATTCCAATTTATAGGCTGGGGATGACTCGTGGTGACAGACCAACAGACTATGAACATACTGGCTTTGGGGCCTAGACTAGGGGGATCCATTTTGTTTATTCCTAATAAATAAATCTCTGGAAGAGTAAATGTTACTGTTCTGCCAGAAGAAGCCTTGGCTTAAGATATATACTTATGGTCTTAGGTGGAAATAGTAGTTACAATTTTTAATAGACTAATTCTTAGCCTCCTAAATCATCAGGTTCAGTCAGTAGTTATCTGGGCCTTCAATCATATATTCCTAAAGAATCTTTGAGCATGCCCTCCTAATACAGGTCAATTTATTTATAACCAATATATACCTTCTACTGTTAATCAACATTTTGACTTAATTTTTGATGAAATTAAATAGAAGTAGATATTTTACTATTTTTTCTTAATGCATCCCAATGGATTGTTCTTTGTGTTTCTTGTGACTTGTATACTTCTCTTTGGGATCTATGGTTTTACAGGTCCTAATGATTTATTTATTAAATGCACTTATAAGTTCCATTAGAAACATGGAACAGTTAGTTTGAGCCAGAAAAAACAAAAAATCACAAGGAGGAATCTCTGTCATCAATTAATGTAGCCTTAAATGTTTTAAGATCTAGTAATTTTATTTCCCACAAATACTCAACACTTTAGGTCTATTAGATGTCCTTATTAATATGACTGATTTAACAACACAATCAATATCACTGCATTCTTCAGTTCAACAATTCATTTCAGTGTTGTTGTTTGTCCCTTAAATCCCTTGATTTAAGCCATTTTAATATACGAACATACAGACGTAAACAAAAGATAAATTAGGAGATGTTGATTCACATAATGAAGGGATTATTTTGTTCAGTGAAAGACAGATCTTGGAATATCTTTAAATAACTAACTCCATTAGTTATTTGCAAAATTATGCTATTTATATGCATTAGTTATAGATAGACATCAGCAGAAACATCAAATGAACAAAGTAATCATTAGGACTTGTAAACAATGCTTAGTCAATTAAACAAACAAAAAACAGAAGGCATATTAGACTAATACAGGCTGTGCTAAAAGGTTAATTCATTTTCAACTTAGGTTAACACAAATTTCATTCTCTGTTGACCTGGGTATAGATTTACCAAAAATCATATTTATGACAGAAAAGATCAGTCCTTAAAAGTGTATGTGGGGTATGTCTCCCTGAACTGCTGCCTTCTCTTACAGCTTTCCTCTTACCCAAGTACTCAATTATATATACACCCAGATTAATGGTTTGAGAGAGTGCAGTGAAATTTAAGCAACACAATTAAGCAAACATATTTGAGTTAAAACATTTAAAGACTACATCACTGTCCCACTCATTAAATGAACATCTACTAAGACAGGCATTCCCTGCTTGCACACAACCCTCCTTCCCTTGTTTCCATCTACTCTTTACCTTTCTCCATCTTTCTCTGTGCTTGTGGATGCAGTCGTTGATGGAGTATACTGATGGACTTCTCTAGTCCCTGGCTTTTGTTTGGGTTTAGCCAGTAATAGGCCAATGAAAACCATTGAGAAGGCATAAGGGAATGAGGCTCTATTTCTGCTGGGTTTCACTTCTGCCATAGCCTGAACCCCTCAAAAGGCTACAGCTCTTGCCAGCAGTTCTCTACTACAGCTACAATCTCAGCCACAGCTCTTTTCAGATCCTAGTAACCTCTCCCCACTTTTGGCCCTCAGACCAAGGAGTGATAATAGCTTCCTGCTGTTGCTAGCCCAAGAGTGCTTCACCATCTTTGTTGTCTCTCCCTTATCCCTGCTCATATCTTTATAACTAGTCTCCTTACTAAACACTCTGCAATTACACCAATGAAGTGTACCATCTCTTTCCTTATGGGATCCTGACCCACACATTGATATGCTAAGAATCTATTAAGAGCTCTATAACATATAAAAATAAATTAGAAATTGATTCTTGTCTCAAACAGTTTACAGTCTGGTACAGGAGATAACTGTGGTTCATCTGATATCGGTTAAGTTCTGTTTAGACATAATTGAGAAGGGGAAAAAAGAAAGGTAGAATATTCCATGGGATGACTTGTTATCTATATGCTGGCTTGAAATAATTTAAATTTACATGTGACAGAATGAAACTGTATTTAGAAACATTATATCAAGACTTTAGAGTGTCTGTCTTTTATAATTTGTGTGCATACAATGTGATATTTGAAAGGGCAATTAAAAATTATGTGCCCTCGCCCCAAATGATTATTTCACATACATATTCATCTTAAGAAAAAACTTCTTGTTTATTTTCTATATGCTATTTTTTTAAAACTTCTGCATACAAGCCCACAGGCTGAACTTTCTTTCAAAGAATATTTAAAACTATCTGGTATTAATGGAACTGTTAATTACACATTTTAGCAATCTGGTGGGGATAAACTCAATTTTGGTAATATTTAATTATAACAAACAATTGGCTGGGTTCTAGCAGTGAGAAGGCACTAAGTGTTCAAGCAAAAAGGATACTATGTAATGATGTTTATTTAATTCAGGGGGCCATTCAATAAAGTAGAAAAAAGTAGCACTTTTACATGTATAATTAGCTTTAGATTTTAAAGCCCTGGATTTTAAAGTCCACACCAGATGGATTAACAAGCGTTTAATACATGCTTCTCAATAGAACATTTACTTCAAAAGTTTTAATTGACATTTATATGTTCTCAATATATAAACAACAGATGAGATGACTGAAAAGAGATAGCTCTTATCCTTAAAGTTTATAATGAGAAATCTATGCATGAAAATTAATGATAGATTACAAAGCAGGATCTTTTCTCTATAGGTATTTATTTTTAGATAACTAGTAAGGTTAATCTAGAATCACTTAGTTTAATTAGACTTTAGACAAATATTCCCACATGAATATGTTCATGCTTGCTTTATAGCTTCCTGGCTTTCTTTCATCATAATAGATTTGCCATTCACACTGCATTTCAAATCAAATTTTACATGACTTCAGTAGACATATTATAGAATTAACAAATATTGAAATACTATTGCTTGAAGTCTTCTTTTAAGAACTGGGGTTTAGGGGGAAATTAATTTGTAGGTAAGAGCTACTGAGTACAAGTTGGATAATATCTGGATTGGCAAACAGAAGGTGCTTAAGCATTTGCAGAAGTAACCGGAAAGAACCATGAGTCCATTATCAAATTACATCTAAGAACAGATTTAAGATTTTAAAATTTGCCTCTATCCCAATGGCCTGCTTTTCAAAAAGGTACAAACATAAATATGTCTTTGTTAAAATAAACACTAGGTCAGTAAATCTCAAATTCATAAAGTACACTCAAAGCTTTGAACTGTAGAGCCTCAAGTGATACATTAATGGTACAGACATATATTAAAGCACTTAGCATGAAAACCGTCTGCTGTAAAATAGGGCAGAAACACATGAAATATTCTTATCAATCTCAAGTCCAAAAGGGTTACAATTTAGAACATATGCAGGATCAGTTATGCAAAATGGACTCAATAGCTTCTCCAATAATTTTCTCACTACTTAGAGATTTTTTTCTCCTATACTTTTGAATCTGATGAACAGGGAGAACAGAAAGGAAATATTTAAATAATTTAGTTTTGTTTATTTGGCTAGAATAGCAAATCACGAAACACTCACAGAACATAATTAGCTCCTCTGCACTGTGATTCCAAATCTCTTTGGATGCGGGGCCAGCTGACCAGATGGCGTGCCGTAGCATAATGCCTTTGAAATGGAGGCTTGAGTTCAGGTCCACAGGCCACAGGACAACAGAGGCAGATTGTGATGGGGAAGTGACATATTCAGCTAGGAAGGCCTGGGGCTGGCAGTGCTGCTGTACTCTGCAGCCAAAGGGCAAACCACAGGCCACCTTCCTCAGCCCCTGCCTCTATCTCAGTATGTGGTTGTTACTGTGTTTTAACCTTTAGTGGAGGTTGGAGGGACAGGCGATTTTGAGAGGTCAGAGACACAAAAGAGGTGAGGAAGAGGGGGAAGAAATGTTTCCAAAATACCCGTAACTGGCCATGCTGAAAAAAGGATATGTGGACATTTGCAAAATGATGTCATTCCTCTATATTACCTTGTATAAAAGGGAATTTCTTTAAAAATCTTCTTTTGCTCTTAATTAATGAGACTGATTGGCTAGCAGTTTGCCTTATGACTAAGTCTGACAGAGTTTAATGGAAGAGAAGCGTAATTGCAGAAAAGCAATGGAAGAAATTCATTAGAGAAGTCTTGAAACCTGAAAATTATGGGCAAAGCAGACTACCCAAATGGAGATGGAGCAATTTAAGATGTCTTAATTAGATTTAAGACCAGAGCTTAGAAAAACTAAATTAGCTTTATCGAATCAGATTAAAAAAAAAATCTGAGATAAAATGCATGGTTATTATTGGATTACTCATGATGGTCTGTACAGCGTTGTACTGGTGATGCTAAAAGTCAGCTTTTATGAGGAGTAACAACAATAACAAAAAGACAAAGAGGATAGTGAGCATGAACTTTAAATAGTACTGCATTCATTCCTAACATTACAGTAAAGGTTTTAAGATGATTCAGCAACTGCCTTCTGCCATATTATCGTGAAGAAATCCAAAAAAGGTAAGCAAAGAAAAGCTTAATTTCAAGTTTGTTGGGCAAAATAGTAGAAGAAACACACCAATTTATTATTCATTTGAGAGCTAGAAATTTATATAACACTGTGTGATTCAAAGGTGATAACAGTATGGATATGGAGGGGGCCAGCCAAACAGTTAACAGAATACTATAATTATTAGATGAGTATGGGGCATTAGGGTTAAAAATAAAGAGAAACTAGAGGAGGCGAAAAATATCTATAGTAAGTACAATCCTAAAGCTTGTTACTCATTCATTCATATTTATTGGGCAAGTAAGTCTCAAGCACTATGCTGGGAATACATTTTAGAACAAAATATACAAGGTCCCTGCCATAGTGGAGATTAAAGGCTAGTAAACAGGACAGACTTTAAACAAAAATGACAGAGATAAATGTAAATTACACATTGAAATAAGCACCATAAAATGTATAAAGCACCAAAGTGAGATGATGTTAGGGAAATAGGATTTGGATAGGGCCTCAAGGAGGAAGTGGTATCCACACTTAGACCTGAAGTTGGAGGAAGGAACAGCTAACGAGTGCCCAGGGAAGAATATCCCAGGCAGAGGGAGCCAGGGCAGCTGAGGCCTGCTGCCTGGCCGGGGGAAGGTGAGGAGAGACAAGCCTGGAGGAGGAGGAAGGGGAGACAGGCCAGTAAAGATTGTGGATTTCACGCCAAGGCTTAGGATCTAAGTGAAGCATGAAGCCTTTGGATGGATTTAAGCAGAAAAGTGACATGATTAGATTTGCATTTTTAAAAGATTGCTGTCATTGCTGAGCCAACACTGTTGCCAGAGAGGTCTCTGGATCCCCAGAGCACACCAGTTAGTGCATTCATTTAATATTCATTTGAGAAACATTTTTCAACATCTATTGTTTGCCAGTTCCACTGAAGAGGTGGGAAATGCAAAGATCAAACGGGCTTAGATTTTGCTTTCCAGAAATATAACAAATTATTAAATAAATATGATTTGTTAGAGGTAAATGTGTATTTAGAGGCATGTATAAAATGCTAAGGGAAACAAGGGGAAACGTTACAAAAATGATAAACATTTTTTAAAATTAATTAATTTTATTTATTTATTTTTGGCTGCATTGGGTCTTCATTGCTGTGCACGGGCTTTCTCTAGCTGCAGCGAGTGGGGGCTACTCTTCGTTGCACACGTGGGCTTCTCACTGTGGTGGCTTCTCTTGTTGCAGAGCATGCGCTCTAGGCGTGCGAGCTTCAGTAGTTGTGGCACACAGGCTCAGTAGTTGTGGCTCGCAGGCTCTAGAGCACAGGCTCAGTAGTTGTGGTGCACGGGCTTAGTTGCTCTGCGGCATGTGGGATCTTCCCAGACCGGGGCTTGAACCCGTGTCCCCTGCATTGGCAGGCGGATTCTTAACCACTGCGCCACCAGGGAAGCCCAAAAGTAATAAACATTGAACTGTGTCTTATAAGGGGAAAATATTCCAGCCAGTAGCAATTGCAAAATAATGGAGGCATATAAGAGTATGGAATGGAATGGAGACAAAAGAAGTTCAGCAATGCTGGACTTAGAAAAAAAGTAAAGGCTGGGAAAGGTAAACTTGTGACAAATGCTGGGAAAGGTAAACCTGTGACAAATGGATGGGATGGATGGGGCGATTTTATGTGCTAAGGGATTTGAACCTTATCCTATGGTTAATGAGGAACTTGGATGAATCCAAGTCAGACCAGACGTATTTTAGAAAGATAATTATAGACCCAAGCAGAAGAGTAACGAGGAGGAAGGTACTACTGTAGTAACACGGAGGATAATTAAGAAATTTCTCCAGTAGTTCAGAGGAGAGATGTTGTTATGGACTGAATGTTTGTGTTCCCCCACCCCACCGATTCATATGTTAAAATCTAATCCCCAGTGTGATGGCACTTAGAGGTGCCACCTGGGAGGTAATTAGGTCATGAGGGTGGAGCCCCCATGAATGGGATTAGTGCCTTTATGGGAAGAGGCAAGAGACCTGACTAGTTCTCTTTCTGCCATGTAAGGACACAAGAAGTCATCAGTCTACAAGCTGGAAGGTCTTCACCAGAATCTGACCATACTGGTACCCTTGATCTCAGATTTTCAGGCTTTAGAAATGTAATAAATTAATTTCTGTTATTTATAAGTCAACAAGTCTGCATTACTTTGTTATAGCAGCCCAAGCGGACTAAGACAGATGGTAAAGGTATAACCTACCACAAGGGAGAGTGTGGAGACACCAAGGATGGACAGAATTGCTCTCCCAATTCCTTTATACTTCTATCTTTGCTTCTCTCACGACCACCTATGGCCAGGAATTTTACTGGAGAGCCACGGGTTTCCATTATATGCACACCAAAGACAGTGTAAGAACCTCTGGAATCAAGATGCAATGAGGAAGATTAGAAGAAGAGTCCCAGAAATGGAGGCCAGGGAGCCCCAGGCACAAATTTCCCTACTTCCTCATTTTGTCTAGGAAATTGGATGGCTTGTGTTTCTACCTCCGAACTCTCAGAAGCTGAAATTTTAAAGTAACACGTGCCATAATTTTAGCATTTCAGCCTAAAATCCAAGAAAGCAGCTGATTCTGCACCAGAACATGCCCAGACCTCTCTCTCTCACCTTTCTTTCCCCTCCCTTTCATTCATTGTCTTATATTATTTATTTGCATATCAGTCTTCCTTAGCATCTAGCACAGTTCTCAGCAAGTAGTACACACTTAATATCGGTTTAATGTTCATTTATAATGACAGCAATTGATGAATGAATAGATGAATGAAAATACATGTTCATTATTTATTTTTGTTTCAGTCTGAGAGCTTTGGAAAAGTATCAGTTCCACTCCCCACATCCCAGATTCAGAATTATCTTGGGTGGGGCCTGATCATCGGTAGTTTTAAAAAGCTCCCAGGTAATTCTCCTCTGTAACCAGGTTAAGAACTCTTGTCCTATAAACTCCTGTTATGTTGCATTCTCAAATATTGCATTTCTATCTATTTCACAACATGGGCACAAAAAATGTTGCTTATCACACATACTCAGGAAATACTTGTTGAATTATGCCAATTTTTAAGAATTAAAATACATTCTAATAAATTAAAGTTATAGGATTGTTTCAGTAAGATTTAGAAAATTTTAGCCAGTATACATTAAAAAGGTTTGTTATAGAAACAGACTCACAGACATAGAAAACAAACTCATGGTTACCAAAGGGGGAAGAGGGGAGAGAGATAAATTGGGAGTTGGGATTAAAATACATACACTACTATATATAAAACAGATAATCAACAAGGACCTACTGTATAGCACAGGAAACTATACTCAATATCTTGTAATAACCTACAATGGAAATGAATCTAAAAAGAATATTTATATATATATATATATAATATACACATATATCACTGAATCTCTTGGCTATATACCTGAAACTAACACAACATTGTCAATCAACTATATTTCAATAAAAAAAAAAAAAGGTTTGTTGTAAAGCTTTTAAAAATGTACAGCATGGGTGGGGGAAAATGTAATATAATATACATAAAGCAACTGAATTTCTGCTTGTATTTTTGCACTAGCAACATATATTTTATTTTAAATATATTTCTTTTAGCCTGATTATAATAAATGTAACACATACTTACTTGAAAAAATTTCAGATAATAGAGAAAGTACAAAGAAGAAAGTAAAATTCATTCCTTTCTCTATTAATCACTGTAATATATTTTGGTATATATGGTTTTCCAATTTTGTTTCTCTGTAACAGGGCAATGAATGAGTCTTGACCCAGAATTAATGACCAGGGCTGAAAGTTGAGGTTAAGGAGATGCTAAGTTCCCAAGGGTATGTCAACCCCACAGCAAAGGAGAAACCAAAATGGAAAAAAAAAAAAATAAGAGCTGAACTAATTGCAGGACTGAGAAATTGGAATGGAGTAATCTTAAATGATTATTACTACATGAAAGAAGCCCATCCGAAAAGGCTGCATACTGTGATTCCAACTAGAGTTGACCCTTGAAGAAGTAGTGTTTGTCTAAGTCTGCACACATGTTTTTCATTTCTCATTTCTCTTTTATTTTAATTTTGTTTTTCATCTTTTATCAAACAAAGAATGAAAATCTATCAGTCTTTTGCTTTTGTTTTCTATTAAGCATTCAATCTTATATTTTATTTTTTATTATATTTTCTAATTTATCATACCTGGTATATATCTTTTTTTTTCTTTCTGAATTTATTGAACTGCACAGGTCCACTTGCATGTGGATTTTTTTCACTAAATACATACTACGGTACAACATGATCTGAGATTGGTTGAATCTGCAGATATGGAACTGCAGTTAAGGAGGGCCAACTGTAAAGTTACAGTAGGATTTTCCACTGAGTTGGGAGTCAGTGCTCCTAACCCCACCTCCACCCCCCCGTTGACTCTTGAACACCCCCCTCAGTTGTTCAAGAGTCAACTGTACTTTACATTCTGGAAAAGGCAAAACTATGGAGATAGTTAAAGAATCTGTGGTTGCCAGAGGTTGGGGGGAGAGAGGGATGAATAGGCAGAGCGCAGGAGATGTTTAGGGGAGTGAAACTGTTATGAATGTACCACAATGGTGCATTCATGTTATATATTTGTCGAAACCAATAGAAAGGACATCACCAAGAATGAAGCCTAATGTAAACGATGGACTTTGGGTGATAATGATGTGCTAATGTAGGTTAATCATTTGTAACAAATACACCACTGTGGGGCAGAATATAGACTGGGGGAAGTTGTGCATGTATGGAGATAGATGGTATAAGGGCACTGTCTATACTTTCTCCTCAGTTTTGCTGTGAATCTAAAACTGCTCTAAAAATAAGTGCTATTAATTTTAAAAAATCAGTGTATTTATCCATCTGACCTTTTGATGAAAGAGAATTTGCAATAACCAAAAGAAATCAGAAAGGTATAATAATGAAGAGATTTGACTTTACTAAAACAAAAAGTATATTTGTCTATGAAATTAAAATGCAAACTACTATGTAGGAAACATACTTGCCCCCAAGTATAACTCATGATTGACTAATGTATTTATTATATAAATCAATATTTTAAAAAATTGAAATTTTAAAATGGACTAAGTTCATGAAAGAAAAAAATCCCAGATGAAACACAAATCATGAATGAGCATATGAGAAAATATTCCACTGTACTAGGAATCAAAGCAAAATGTAAATTAAAACAATAATATTTATCACTTATAAAATTAATAAAAATTAAAATAAGTGATAGAACACAGTGGTAATAAACTACAAGTGAAATGGACATTCCCATACACTGCCACTGGAATTAAGTAGCAATAAACACCTCTGGCAAGCAATTTGACAATATAACAATATGCATTAAGAGGTGTAAAACTGGTCCTCCTTTTAACCCACTAATTCTGCCTCTAGAAATTGGTTCCATGGCAATTTTCAGAAATGTAGAAAAGATTCATTTATAAAGACAATTATTATAGCATTACTTATAAATGTTAAAAAATACTAACAAACTGAGGGTCCAAAATTAGATTATGGTACATAGGTAGAAAATAATTCATGAATTTAAATTCATATTTTTAGTGGTCTGAGAAAATTTTCATAATGTAATAATTTAAAAATATTTTTAAAAACTGAAAATATGCCCATGTAAATATATAGAGAAAATAACAGTAAAGATGATATAATTATCTAACTAGAAATTCAAAGAAAATCAATGGCAAAACTACTAGAAACAGATAGTATAATGTCTAATGAACAAATAAATTCAGGGGAAAAAAAAGATATATACCAGGCATGATAAATTAGAAAATATAATAAAAAATAAAATATAAGATTGAACGCTTAATAGTCAGAAAGCAAAAGACTGATAGATTTTCATCCTTTGTTTGATAACAGAGATGGAAAACAAAATTAAAAGAGAAATGAGAACTGAAAAACATATGTGCAAACTTAGACAAACACTACATTATCCTTCATATCCATATAGCTAAATCCATATAGCTATATCTTCATTATCCATATAGCTAAACCATCAAAAAGAAAAAGGGAATACCCTCCATGAAAAAAATTTTTAAAAATATGAAAACAACTTACTAAAGGAAAAATGAAGATAATCCATAAGCATGTTAAAAGATGTTCATCCTCAGAAAACAAATCAAACAGAAACTAGGAAAACAAAAAAATTCTTTTTTCCTTTCAGGTTGTTAGCAGTTAGGACATTGATTAAGTCTAGAATATGAGATTAAGTTCTCTGATTCCTTGGTAGAGTAGAAATTGTACCGGGGGAACATTAGTAATATTTGTCAATAGAAGGCAAAATTTAAAATGTATATGTGATAAATCTTGAGATTTCAATTCTGTAACTTATTTTAAGGATATAATTTGGCAAGTACACATGAATTTATGTAGACAGACGATCTTTATACCAAAATTCAGGACATGTTAAAAAAATATTCAACATCTCTTGTAAGTACTTCACATTTACTGAGTCTAAGGTAGAAGTGGCAGCTCCCAAGCACACACGTGATGCACAGAGGAAAGGATGTCCCACGAGAAGATTTTGAACAATGTGAGATGGGAGTCAGCAGATAAGTTACTCTCCCTTCCTTCCTTGTCCTGAGACAATGTTTATGTCGCCTCTTAGAATATGGTTCTGCAAAACTGAGCGATCAATTGTGCTGGATACTGAGCAGTGGGCAGCTCAATAAATCATCCCCATTTCGGCTCTCCCGCCATCCTGTCTCACTCCCCTTTTCTCTCTCACTAACCCCCTACGATTGGACAAACCTATAATGTTACGGCATATAAGCCTTTGCTTTACACATTACTATCTTAGGAATCCCAAGATAAAGGAAAAGTGGAATTTCTCAATGTCCATCAATAGGAACTTAAACTATGTAGAAGTTAAACAGGATGAGATACCTTCAGTTGTACTGATACACAACTTGTATTGATCATATTGATCCAAGTCGTATTGATATTTCCAAAAATGTCCCAGCAATATTTCTGGTCTCACATTTTCTTCCAGAATCTTACCACTCTCCTATTAAGAGTTCATGTCTACTTCCTCTAACCTTGAACCTAGACAGGCCCTTGTGAGTGATCAACCAATGAAATCCATCAAGACTGACATAGCATGGTTTCTGACACTATGATATTCAAAGTGATACTTCTTCCACCTGGTTCTGTCTCTCTCCAGACAATTGCCTTTTGAACACAGTGACCACTTTGTGAGGAAACTGTTATCAGATACTGTGAAGGGAATGAGATTTAACCTTATCTGCAAGTGAATGATTTAGACTGCCACAGCATGTATGTATGTATGTAGCCTGTACATACATATATACATATAATATTTTGAGTACTATCTCTCTCTCTCTCTCTCTCTCTCACACACACACACACACACACACACAGAGAGAGAGAGAGAGAGAGAGAGAAAACATGAGGCCTCAGGGTTAGAAACAAAGACAGTTTATTATTCACAGTAAAAGCAGCAACCAGAGCAACATCTTGCATGAGTTTCCCAAACCCCAGGGTAACATGCTGGAGGCCAAATGGTACCTGCCCATGCAGTGGGGTGCACTGTAGGAGAAGAACCTGCACATTAGGAAACTCTGATCTAATATAGGGCTGCTGGTGATGTCCAGTCCTCCCCTCGGGAGAGAGAGACCTTATCTTGGCTCTGGAATGTAAGGAAAACTTCTGGGGAAGGGAAGGACAGGTTTTTATCTTCACTATCTTGGACTGTCTCCAGGGAGGGAGATGTCTCTAAGCTTTACTACCCTGGAATATCTCCTTATAAAATATTCTCAAGTTGGCTGTAAATGCCTTTGTTCAGAAGACCTGGACCATGCAGAAACATGAAATATTCATGGAGAATTGTCTCCCAACAGGAAGCCAGGCCACATGGACAGCACAAGTGGAGACATTCCAAAGGACAGGCCCAGCCAAGAGCCAGCATCAATTGCCAGATACATGAGTGAACAAGTTTTCCCATGATTGCAGCCCCCAGACTTCGAGCCATCCCAGCTGATGCCAAGTGGAGCATAGATGGGCTGTCCCCAGTAAGCCCCGCCCAAGATTGGAGATGCCGCTGTTGTTTTAAGCCACTAAATTTTGAGGTGGCTTCTTATGCAGTAATAGATTATGGAACAACTGGGGGAAATGTCTGTGACAAATTAAATTATACAAGCAGTTGTAGAACAAAATTATAACTTGGTTTCATTTGAAGATATATCTCTGAGTACATACATGCATACAGAGAAGTAGGAAGAAGACAAACACAAACATACACAAACACAAAAATATTATGATGATATACCAAAATTGTTCATTCTGGTGGGATTTGAAATTTCTATTTTACACATATATGTATTGATTTATTTTTAAAAAACCAAAGATATGTATTAGTTTCATTAGAAAAAAAATTTTTGCTTTTATAAAATAGTGTGTATACACCTTAATCTCTGGATTATGAGTTCATGAATTTTTATTCTTCCTTATATTTTCTTCCTTCCTCCCAAAGTTTCTATAAACAGTAGGCATTGAGTACATCTATAGTGATGTGAGGTAATCAGGATAGCAGTGGGAATGCTTTCAGACAGTAAAAGCTGGTTTCTTTTAAAGTAGAAATGTCAGGCCATTTTCTATAGCATACGAGATGATAGGACCTTTAGGGGACTTTTAAAGAAGAAAGTGCTCTCCTATACATGAAAATAGATACGTCCTGTTCTATCATTATTTTGGCACTTGATCTTGACTATCATGTTCCTATGTTTCTTTTCAGAAGTACCTTGTTAAAGACAGATTTAAGAAAACGCTAAAAATTGAAATTACAATTGTTAAAAATAAAATGGTAGACATAATTTTATCTAACTTTCTTCATGAAATAAATATTCCATTAAAGAGAGTTTCAAAGCAAAATAGTCAAGAGTGACTAATTATGTAGGTTATCTGGCTTTAAATATGAAATAGCCAAAGAAACTATAACTTCCATAGTTAGTAATAACCACAAAAATCTATTGACTTTAATACATATTAAAAATGCTGTTCTCACATTAGGCAGAATAATTTTTCTGTTTAAAACTGTGGGCTCAATATTTACTAAGAATATTATTAAATCAACTAAAAACAAGAGTGTATTTCTTATAATCATCAATAAATAGCTCCAAATTCTTAAAATGAATTAGTGTTACTCAGATAGTACATATATCTTTTAAATATATGCATTCTAATATTCTACAAGTATATAATAATAACATAAATTTAGAAAGAAATAGTAACTACCTACTTTTTTCATTTAGCATATTTATATTTTCCTTTTTAAAAAATTTTTGACAATTGTTATACATCAGCGGGAAACATAAAGGACAAATTTAATATTAAACCCACTATACTTTACTAAATCCCTCTGGAATGAATCTGGAATAGTAACAGTGAACACATACTTACTCTGAGTAATTTTTGAAAATCCATAGGAAAGAACCATGTAGTGTTTTTTAATTATTTATATAAAACGTTGGTCTTTAAAAGTGTTCTGCATTAAAATTTATTGTGTCAAAATAATACAAATGCGTATTTTGCTCATCCATCTTAATAATGTTGTAACTTGAAACATACACTTAAAACGTTACTGAATAGAACGCCGTATGACTAGACCTTGGGTCTCATGACAAATAGCTAATCTAGCCAAATGAAATAACAATAAAAAACTAACTGATATGCGAACACATTAAAATTTCAAGATTATCACTTTACAAAACATATCTAACTCACACAAACTCTGAAGACATTTACATAAAAATCAGCTAAAAGGAGTTTTTATCAAATGGTCAGACCTCAAATTGCATGCCACATTCTTGAAATAAAATGGTTTGCCTGAGTCTCTAGCAATTGTCTGCTTACTCATGTCTGTCCCCTACTAGACTGTAATGTTCTAGAAGACAGTGACTGTCCACATACAGCTTTGTATTCCCAGAGCTTAGACGAGGCCTGATATACGGCAAGTGTAAAACAATCTGCCCTTGAATAAAGAGAAAAGAAAGTGAGGTTTCTAGAGCTGTGGGGCTTTTTCCCCTAAAGACTATTCATCATATTCCAAAATCAAATCCATGTTAACAATAAAACCTAAGAAGGGACATTTACATTTTTGAAGGCCAGTTCCATCGTGATTTAAGAAAACACACCAACATGAGACAGTCCAAAAACATTCAGTCAATCTGAGAAGACACACTTAGAAGATAACAGGCAAAATATACCAGTGTGGTGGAGAATCAAGGTCAATCACAATTTAGAAAGAGATCTTAAATGAGTACCAAAGTTTCTGCCTAAGAAGAAATTAGATTGTAACAGGAAAAAAAAAAAAAGGGCAATTGAAGTTACATAACCTAAAGCCCTCTACAATAGACACTTCTATCTTCTCTGTAAGACTACAATGTTTAGGATAATAGAGATCTAACACCCAGGGGGTGATACAGTACTGCAATGTAGCATAATAAACTCTATATTAGAATTGGGCATTCTGGCTCCACCTCCACCACTGCCAGTAGTTTGGGCAGGGGGGAAGTCAGAGCACTCTCAGGGCTTTGTTTTATACGGTGCAATGTGCAAGATGAATGAGACAATCTTTCAAACACCAAATTCTACACTAAAAACCATTCTGAGCAGAAGCGGACGCTGCAAAAGAAGGAAGATAATTCTTCATGATCCTAAGGGAACATTTGGTATCCCTTGTACCCTTAGCCATCTGTCTATTCAACTTGAATGATATTTCTATTTTCCCAGTCCAAATCTGTCCCTCCTCCTTCTTTCAAAACTCTGCCAAAACTCATCTTCTCCAAGGTTCCTTGCCAAACATCTCACCTTTATTTGATCATTATAATCAGTCCCACAATAATTCAGTTAGATATGCCACTCCTTAAAGTTAAAATTAGACATGAACTTGTCAATCTATATTTTAATTTATATATGGGCACCTATCTGGGTAATCTCTTTACAACTTATACTTAATATAGGAGCACTGACTAATCAATCAACTCAAGGCTCATAAAATAATGTGACAGACCCATCAATGGAGAACGATATGCTTATAGTAAACTATATTTTTCCTGAAGTTTTAGAAAAAGTTTTGAAAATATGTAAAGTCTCAATCTGCTTTTTTCACATAACTCTTATAGGCTTTGAGCGGCTCATCCACTACAGCAACTATTCTTCTGACTAAATGTACTTTCTTCCCAAACTACCAAATTATTGAACTTTCAGTTAAAAAAAAAAACAGTGAGAACTGGATCAAGACTACCACTTAAAAACACTCATCATCAAGTTTGTTAAAATGAGATTGTACAGAAAAGCAGGTTAAGGGACTTAATCTATCTTTTTAAGGCAAGGGTTCCTTTTCGTGTCAAACTTTTAAAACAGTCCTCAGCTAAAAAGCATGTACAGATTTTAAAAGGTTATAAGTCCACTTAGTTAACTAAGAGTGATGCCACTGCCAAGATAGGTAGACAAAACGATGTTAATTTCTAAAAAGGAAACCAATCACCGAGAACATGCCCACTTAAAAATGAAGGCAAGACAGAAGCAGCCGTCCATAAGCCTGCTGATGTATAGTGAAAGTGACATTATTTTATCTGCTACAAATTCATGAAAAGGGAAAATCAGGGTATTTTCTTATAAAAGATCAAAAATTATATGTGTCTTGAGCAGCTAGCAAGACCTGACATGTCCAATCAGTTTTCTACTTAAGAGAAATTGATTTGGAAAAGGAAGAATGTCCATTTTCTCTTTCTTTCTGGTACAAAAGTAAATAAATAAAATAAAATAAAAAATAAAAAAACAATAACATACGTGAAATGAAGATTTATATGAAGATATTCTTTGGAATGTTACCAGTTAACCAACAGAGGCTGAGACCAGGGGCCTTTAATTAATAAGGAAAAAACCCCCCAAAACCTCAGTATTTTAGGTCTCCTAAATGCTAATGAAATGGCTTGATGTTCATTAAACAGGAGTGGTCTTAAGAGGCAAGGAGTTCTGGGATCCATCAGCTGTTTGTAAGAATGACTCATCATTAACCTTGATGTAACAAAAACCACTGTCTCTGGCAGACATTCATCTGATCGATATTAAATCACACCCTGTAACAGGTCAATGTGTTCAATTGTCTGGGGAACATTTAGCAGCTCACTCATCCCGGCAGACACATCTGGACACCAGCACAGGGTCATATTAAGGCTTTGTGGATAGCTATGGTGTGACATAGGTAACACTTTCTTCAAAGATTTCCAAATAAAATCTATCTCTGACTTGTTCTAACTTGACATTTGAATTCATCAGTGACCCAAGTGCTGGAGCAAACTCAAAACTGTTTCTTGAGGAAAATCTGGCCTTGACCAGAAGAAACCTTTGGGTGGCTGGCCTGTCTAGCCTAGGGTACTGGTCTCACTCTATAATTTTCATAATAGAATGAAAGCCCTACCATCTGTTTGATCACTCATAGTTTTGCCTTTAATCAGTACTATAGAATATCTGCCATCTAGGCTGTCTTCAGATAGTATAACGTTGAGCTAATTGTTATCCAATTCCTATAAAAAATTTAACTCACATAAAAGAAATCTGAAAAAGAGAATCCAAGACAGTGGTTCTCAAATGCCAGACCAGTTGCATTAGAATCCTACCATGGACCTGCTAAAAAATCAGATGAGGGACTTCCCTGGTGGCACAGTGGTTAACACTATGTGATCCCAGGGCAGGGGGCCTGGGTTCAATCCCTAGTCAGAGAACTAGATACCATATGCATGCCACAACTAAGAGTTTGCATGCCCTAACTAAGGAGCCTGTGTGCTGCAACTAAGGAGCCAGCGAGTCACAACTAAGAAGCCCATGAGCCGCAAATAAGACCCAGCGTAACCAAATAAATAAATAAACAAATAAATAAATAAACAAACATTAAAAAAAAAATCAGATGACTTGATCTCATCTTGAACTGCCTAAGTCAGACATTCCAGGAATAGAGCCAAAGAACCTGTATTTTTAACAAGAACTTTATTTGATTCTTATGAATACTCAAATTGAAAATGACCAGTCTATGGGATTCAGAATCCAGTCAGTCCTCAGGGTATGCAAGACTCTTCTGTCTTTGGATTCATTAAACCTCTGCTGAGATTAACTACAACTTCACCATATGAAATATTAGCTTGATTTACAAGTGTTTCTTTCAATGTTACATCATAATCTTTTATTTTGATCACTATCACAAACAGCTATGTGATTTCTTCTTCTGCCTTTGTCATAAAAATGTTAAGAAGGACACTGCTAATACATCACTCAGGGTCAACTCTCTCTCTTTATAAGAAATGGTATGAATTCATTTTCCTGATTATAAAAACTATGTTTTTCATAATATCTCTTTTTTCCCCTGGGCTGTCAGGAAGCTCAGAACCAAACTGATGCCTAACTATAGCAATCACACTCAACTTCACAGTAAGCATATTTGTTTCCTCCCTTCTCTTCTATCTCTTTTCCCTTTCAATGACATTTGTATTAATATTTTTTAGGCAAAAACAAAACAAAACAAACCAAAAAACTCCCAAAGTTCTCTTGGAAAAAAGCAAGATATGAAAAAAATCTCAAATAAAAATTATAGTGGTTTTATAATTTTTGTCCTCTTGATTTAGATTATTAATTGGTATCAATTTGGGGATGGGCTTGTTCTATTTTTCTCCATATATTTACCTGTACAGAAATGTAGTAGGTCTAGATTAGTCACAAGCCATCCTTAGTCACTAAGAACTCCAGAGAGATGATTACTGTTTCCAAACTAAAGGTTTTGGAGCATTCTAAAAGAAATAAAATTCCTTGAAATAGCAGAGGGGGAGAGAATGAAAAACAATTATTAACCAGTTTGAAACCTATGGTCCATGGCCAATCCAAAGTCATGACTCAGAATTCAGCTTTGTGTATTAGAAATACCTGGAACCCACAGGATTAACTGAAGCCTGTTAGCCTAGCTAGAAGCCTGTACCAATTTGGAAGAACTTTGAAATCACTGTTCTGCTTTCTGATCACATCTAAGAGCATTAGATCAACAATTTTGGTGTATAGATAGTCCACAACACATAAACAACTGGCTCATGTTCTTTTCCTTTATTGTTTCTTTTTCATTTAACTGGAAATGACTAGTGGGTTATCTCCTTTGATTAATGTAACAGGGGAATTTAGAATTCTTTAGGCCAAAATGGCAATTTCATAATAAAACTGAGAGTACTCATCAAAATTCTGTGGATTTCAAGGTCTCTTTAAAGGCTTTTAACTGAAATAACTGTACTATTAGAGAATTTAGAGTTTTCCAAAGTCTTTTTTCAGTCTTTAAAGACAGTCTTTAAAGACTACTTTATGGTAGTCTTGTATCTTTGCCACACAGAAAAACCTAAATGCAAAATTTTAGAAATTCAGACAAAGAAAATTCTTAGAAAATATTTCAGAGCCAAAAATGAGATTAAAATGTTTAGTGCACATACTGTTTTTTGCCAATAAAATTTGGTAAGTCAGTTAATGGTGCTGGAACAATTGAATATCCACATGCAAAAAGGTGAATCTAGACCAGACCCTACACTATTTACAAAAATTACCTGAAAATGGATCATAGACCTACATGTAAAACACAAAACTATAGAATTCCTTGAGGACAACACAGGAGAAAATCTAGTTGGCTCTGGGTACAAAGGAGGACTTTTAGATAAAATATGAAGCCCATAATCCATGAAAGAAATCATTGAAAAGCTGAACCCCATTAAAATGAAAACTTCTGCTCTATAAAAGAAACTGTCAAGAGAATGAGAAGACAAGTCACAGATTTAGAGAAAATATTTGTAAAACACATGTCTTATAAAGGACTGTTATCCAACATATACAAAGACCTATTAAAGCTCAACAACAAGAAAACAAACAACCCAATTTAAAAAATGGGCAAAAGACCTCTCAACAGACACTTCTCAATGAAGATACATAGATGGCAAATAAGCATATGAAAAAATTTGTACATTACTTGTTATTAGGGAATTACAAATGAAAACAATAATGAGATACCACTATACACCTAGTAGAGTGGCCAAAATCTAGAATACTGACAACACCAAGTGTTGAAGAGGATATAGAGCAACAGGAACTCTCATACATTGCTAACTGAAAAAAAAAAAAAAAAAGGTACAGCTACTCTGGAAGATAGTCTGGCAGTTTCTCATAAAACCAAACATACATTTACCAAACAATCCAGCAATCACACTCATTGGTATTTACTCAAATTAGTTGAAGACTTGTGTCCACACAAAAACCTGCATATGGATGTTTATAGCAGCTTTATTCATAATTGCCAAAACTCAGAAGCAACCATGATATCCTTCACCAGGTGAAAGGATAAATAAATGGTGGTACATCTAGACAATGAAATTTTATTCAGTGCTAAAAAGAAATGACCTATCAAACCATGAAAAGACATGAGAGAATTTAAATGCATATTACTAAGTGAAATAAGTCAATCTGAAAAGGCTGCACACTGTATGATTTCAACTATATAACATTTTAGAGAAGGTAAAACGACGGGGATAACAAAGAATCTGTGACTGTCAGGGATTAGGGAGGAATGAGAGATGACTTTGGTAGAGCACAGAAGATTTTTAGGGCAGTGATACTATTCTGTGTGATGCTATAATGGTAAATACATTTTATTATACATTTGTCAAAACCCACAGAATGAATGTACAACACCAGGAAGTGAACCCTAATGTAAAACACAGACTTTGGGTGATAATGATGTATCAGTGCAAGTTCATTGATTGTAGGAAATGTACTACTCTAGTGTGGGATTTTGATAGTGAGTGATATGGCACAGGGAATATAAAGGAAATTTCTGTACCTTCTGTTCAATTTTGTAGTAAACCTAAAACTGCTCTAAAAATTAAAGTCTACTAAAAAATATGTATTTTTTGAGCAAAATGTCATGCAAATAAAATCTTAACCATCTCCTTTCCCAGGGGTATAGATTTTCAGTTTGAAATTCAGAATAAACAAAGTATCCAAGTTATTAGAGACTGTTCTTCACAATCATATAGAATTCTGAATTATAAATTTATTACTTGATCTTATCTACCATGGACTTAAATGGCTGTTATATTTTTAGCCTAAAATATTAATATTAGGAATTCATGAACTAATCTGCAACATGAATCACTATTTATTTTTGCCATTGTTATAATCAACATTTAGTCTATTCCAAATTGATTAAGTAGAGATCAACATCAATGTTTAGGCTGGTCAGAATAAACCAATCAACTGCTGGGCAGCATTATGTTCTATTGTGTAGAATAAGCAAAGTAAACAAACTGGATTGGGGGAAAAAAGGAAAATACAAGATGATTAAACCACCTAACTTATAAGTAACACATTTTCCACTTTCCCTCATATTTCTAAAATATTCCATTCATTTGAATATGCTATGACTAAAGAAGTAAGTTGATAGTAAATATTATCTTCCATAGAGAGGCTTTGCATATATAGTGTGTTCTTGGATTCCCTGATATTAGTTAAAATAAAATGCCAAGTTGAGGGTAATATTTTTTATTGGCCAATTTAACGTTGACAGACACACTTATAGATTTGAAAAACGTACTCCTGGGAGCCAAAGAAAAAATTTCTTATTCCCTGAAAGCATGTCTGTCACTACTGTATAGTTAGTACAATAAAGGTATTATCAGAAGCTTGGCTTTGAGCTTGCAACTGCATTAGGAGTGGTGTCATTTTCTATACAAATGGAGAAAAATAATGTACCCTTTCACTGATGCTACAACTGTACTGACAGTTCACTAATACAGAGATTAAAGTTACAGTACCTGCCTTTACATCTGTCATCAACAGCTCCAAAAGCATAATGTGCTCTCTTTTAAACAAAGTTTGCAAGTGAACTTACCTACTTCCTTTGCATTTCTTAAAGCCATTTTGGAAAAAAGAAAACCTAAGAAAACTAAAACAGAGGTTAACTAAATTTCCTTGTTTGTTTAAAAAAAATCAGAGTAGTGCTTTCAATTTTGAAATAATTTTGGGATTCTCAGAACTATGTCAAGCAACTCCATTCTACCAAGTCTTTTTACCCTTAACTATTTTATCTTCAATTTAATAATCCCATGTGCCTTGATCTACTGACCACATCCCTCTTTTTTAAACTGCCTATATTCCATTCAGGGGATATTTTCTAAATTATCTAAGTGTTTAAATACCCAAATATTTAATATCTAAATGTTTACCTGTTATCATGCAATTTATATAACATTATTTGGGATATTCAATTGTTTCACTATTCTTTTTTTGTTTTAATTAATTATTTATTTTTGGCTGCGTTGGGTCTTTGTTGCTGCGCGCGGGCATTCTCTAGTTGCGGTGAGCGGGGGCTACTCTTTGTTGCGGTGCGCGGGCTTCTCATTACGGTGGCTTCTCTTGTTGTAGAGCACAGGCTCTAGGCCCGTAGTTGTGGCATGCGGGCTCAGTAGCTGTGGCTCGCGGGCTCTAGAGCACAGACTCAGTAGTTGTGGCTCACAGGCTTAGTTGCTCTGCAGCATGTGGGATCTTCCCAGACCGGGGTTCAAACCAGTGTCCCCTGCATTGGCAGGGGAATTCCCAACCACTGCCCCACCAGGGAAGTCCTGTTCCACTATTCTTATCCATGGTTAACGTAAGTGCTTTTACTTCAGTATTTGGAATTTATATATTTAAAAGTAAACTTTAGCTATATCCTGTATTACTTATATGAGACTTTGAAGGACAAGAAGTGCATATTTGCGTGCACGCACACACACACACACACACACACCCATTCTTTATTCATTGTTGGGTCCAGTAAGTATTAATTGAATGAATGAAAAGACAAATTAAAACAAACCCTAAATTTGAACCATCTTCTTAAAGTAAAAAAATAAGACAGACTTTTCTGAAATTTTTCCAAAAAGAAATGTAAATATACTTCCTGTCCTTCAGCATTTTCACATCTTGTCTCAACTCTCCACTGTTATCCTTCATTTCATTCTTATCAACTGCGTTCAGTCGGCATTTACTCTGAGTTCTATTTCTTAATTATAAACAATTGTTTGAAGCTCTAGCTATGGCTGATGTATTTTTACCTTACAAATGCTATTCTCTTGAACTTCCTGCTGGAAGAATGTTAGTAACAGATGGTGGAGCTTCTTGAGATATAAAATGAGACTTTGCATATCAATGCAAATCTGACAAGTGACTTAATCACAAAAGACACTCTCCTTCAAAAAACAATCAGCTAGGCAGCAGTGATGAACCCAAAGAAAAAAGTCATCTTAGATACAGACTTTTCTGTATTTTTCTCTTTTCATTAATTAAGCAGGCTAACAGTTAAAGCAGGTTTTTATTTATAGGATTTAACTTGATTTCAGCTTCAGTTTTCATGAGGGAAATAAAGCAAGAATCCTGCACTTATTCCTCAAATTAATTTTTTTTCAAGGAGTTTGTGGGCATCAGTGCACTTCAGTATAGATTAAAAAATTTATACAAGGCAGAATTACTTCAAAAATCATCTAGGCATGTCAAGGTGCATCTAAGTATTCAGAGCTACGAGAATAAAGGGGTAGAAAAAAGGCAAAAGTATCTCTGAAAAAAAGCCATTAAAGGATTCTGAACAGCAAAGAGATTTCTATAATTTTGGGGTAATATTTTAAGAACATAATTGACATGCTTTAAAAATTGTGGTTTCTTCCAATAGCAAAGCCTGATCACAAATCCTTATCCATGAGTATCTATTATATTTGTTGTTTTGGTTCACACTTAAGGCTCTTTGCTATTATTGTACTTTGGGTGATTTCTTAGTGGCATAAAGAGAAGAAAAGATGAAAACCATCAATTTCAGCAAGAAGCCTAAGTGACAGGAAGGGAAATGGAGGTAAGCACAGTGTTAAGAGTCATGTAAATATCTGGAAGATGAGAGCGAGGATTAAAAACACAAAGGCAGTGGTTGGAGAATATTCACAGTATAAAGTAGAGGCAGAGAGAAGAAAAAAGCGAGCCACAGAGCAGACAGAACAGAGCATCTCCTCCCCTTGGCATAGTCCAGTCACTCCGTGCCAACGGGCTCTCCCTTTGCCATCTGAGCCCTCCCATGGGTGCTCTTCCCTCTAACACCCCATCTTCTTTGTGAAACCTCCCTATTCTTATCTCCTCTTTATCAGACTCTTAACCATCATTTCTAAAATAAAAACTTGCCAATCTTAAAGATTACTCTATGCTAAGAAAAATATTAGTGAAGTATCAATACATTATTCTTTGAGGGATATTGACATTTGACTGAGAGTTTCCCTGAGACACAAAGCTTTAAACCTAAAGAAATGAATCTCACATCTTGGGCATTTCACATCTATTGATTGGTTCTTGAGAGATTCCAGTGTGCCCTAAATCAAATCATACATGTGCCGCTGCCTGTTTTTCTGTAGACTGGCCATGCAGTATTTTACAGGATGTTCAAAGAACCCAAAATGAATGAAAAGAACCTCAAGCTACAACTACCAATTGCAAATACAATGATAAATTTTCACATACCAGAAAAATTACACTCCTATGTACACTACTGGTTAAAGGAAATTTTATTTAGATGAGATCTTTTTATTCACACCTCCTCAACTAGTAACCTATTCCTTTGGTAACTAATTATTACCATGTGAGTGCATTAGTCTGCACAGGCTGCCATAACAAAATACATAGACTGGATGGCTTCAACAACGGAAATGTATTTTCTCACAGTTCTGGAGGCTGGGAGTCAGAAATCGGGGTTGGATTTCTGGAAGTCAGAAGTCCTGGTCAGGTTCTAGTGAGAGCTCTCTTCCTGGTTTGCAGATGGCTGCCTTCTTGCAGTGTCCTCACATGGCAGAGAGAGAGAGAGAGCGAGCTCCAGTATGTCTTCCTCTGCTTATAAGGGCACTAATCCATTCATGAGGGCCCAACTCCCACAATGTCATCTAAAACTAATCACCTGCTAAAGGCCCTATCTCTAAATATAATATAATCACTTTGGGAGATAGGGCTTCAACATATGAATTTTGGGAAGGCACAATTCAGTCCATGGCGGTGAGAGAACACTCCTTAAAATAAAATTTAAAAAATGTATGAGCAATAAAATAATGTATGTGCATGTGGGGAGATTTTTATTACCCCAAAAATCTTACCATGCATTTTTTTAAGAAGAACTTCCTGTGAGTTTAACTGTTCCTGAGTATCTTTTCTTTGCCTTCATCTCTGGATTTCACTTCGGATCAAGCTGAATGGCAAGGCCATTCCTGTGCACATGGAAGCAACCATCAATCCAGGTTCCTCCAGGCTTTTGTTCGAAAGCTCTTTATTTTAGCAGGTGAGCCTCAAGCTCTTAAATTTCAAAAATAAGCACGACTCCACTCAAGTGCCGTTCTCAGAAGCTGGTTGGTTTCTGAAATGCCTTAACTCATTATCCTCATGTTGAGGTTTCCGAGGCTGACATTTCTCAGCCCCTCACCCGCACTGCTCAGTCACAGCTCTGTCACCCTAGGAGCTCCCCGTGGGTCCTTAGGGCTCCAGATGAAAATAATCAACATACAGAGCCAGAAAACAGAGCAATTAACTAAAGGCAGCTGACCTTCAAAGAGACACAAACTCAAACTGAGAAGTTTCTATCCGGAGATCTTTTTATTCTGAATACGAGATTCTTGTGAATTAAAAAAAAATGTGTAACCGACTTTAAAATTCAGTGATAGATAGAGAAAAACATGAGGTATTGGATGAGCAAGACTAAGTCAAGCTGAGAAAAAGAACACCTGGTGTATATTACGTTGGCTAAGGATTTCTTTGTTTTTCTTATTCTCCTAGCCCATTTTTCTGTTTGAAACAAGAGGCATGAAATTTGTTGATTCAGTCATTACAGCAAGAGTAGCTATGTGAGATCAAGACAACCCTCTGAGCTAGTTTCGCCACAAGAACCCAAATCAATCACCCCAAGTATAACTGTAACCGAGTAGGTTATATCGTTATAATTTTGATCATCAAAAGGGACTAGAGGATTCAAATCATAGTACAATGATTGCATATTGTATTCCAAACTGCGCTAGTCTAATCTAGACATGCATTAAACCTGTGAGTGTTAGGATTTGGGCTGGGCAAAGAGAACAGACACAAAGGTTACTCAGGCATGTTTTATCTTTAGAAAATCTCTAACAGTAGGATATATGAACTGGCATAGGGCAGGCACTGCTCTGTTTATGCAAGCAGTCAGCCAGCCACTGTCTTTAAATGAATAATTAAATGCACGGAATACCCATGAAGCACTGTATTTGGTGCTTCCTACACATACAATTTTCCTTGAATCAACTAGCCTATCTCCATTATTCTTTCTACAGTCTAATCAATTTTTATTTTGGAAAATAGCCAAGTTTTAACAAGTTCTGAACTGAATATAAAAAGAAACTTTTAAAAAAGAAACAAAGGGACTTCCCTGGTGGCGCAGTAGTTAAGAGTCTGCCTTACAATGGAGGGGACAAGGGTTCAATTCCTGGTCTGGGAAGATCCCACATGCCATGGAGTAACTGGGCCCGTGTGCCACAACTACTGAGCCTGTGCTCTAGAGCCCATGAGCCACAACTACTGAAGCCTGAGCGCTTAGAGCCCGTGCTCTGCAACAAGCCACCGCAATGAGAAGCCCGCGTGCAGCAGCAAAGACCCAACGCAGCCAAAAATAAAATAGAAATTTAAAAAAATAAAAAAGAAAACAAAATTTCTGGAAAAAGTTTTTAAAAAATAAGGAAAATTCCAATTATTTTAATAGTGTCTTGACTAAGAAGCTCTAAGTTTTTCTAAGACAATATTTTTTTCTAGGGAATGCAATCATGTTTACAATTTAAATAGTTTCTTCAGTGGTCATACACAGACCACTTACATAGATAACAAATAGTGGAATTTCTGCTCCCAGAATTCAAAAAATCATGTGGGTAGAAGCAATTGTATGTGGGGCCATTAAAACTTCTAATAAGAGAAAATACGTATTTAATTAACATACTTTCTCATTTCTCCAATCTAATTTTATAATTTAAAGTCTGATTCTATAAATTCAAATAATTTGTAAGTTATCTGAAACTCATTACACTTTTCAAAACTCAACCAAAAAAGAAAAAAGGCAGAGTATGTATAACTGTAATAAAAATGAGAACGTTTGATTTTTAGGATGAGACATGTCTTAGAGTCCCACTATATCTAAATAACCAACAATTAAAACAAAGTGAAACCTCAAGCATTCACAAGATTTTTGAACTATGTCTAAATGCTATGTGACAATAGGTAAAACTATGGGCTCCTCTAAGCCACTGTTTATCAAGGCATGGCCTAACCTTACACTAGAACAGCATTAGTTTGACTTGGGGAATACTTGCTGAAATGCAGCTTGCCAAACCTCACACAAATACTACCAAATCAGTATCTCATGGAGGATGGGAAATCTCTATTTTTAATCAAGCACCACAGGTGATTTTGACACACACTAAACTTTGTAAAACAGTGCGGTAAAATTTTAGTTACGGATAACAAGGATTCGGTTTAGAGAGCTTCAGAATGGAATCAGAAGCTTTGGCTCTATCCCTCTTTCTATCTTCTCAGGGAGATGTTTTCTTTTAACCCCTAGATTTCAGGTCATTCTGTACTAAATGAGACTTTGTATTCTTAACATCCCAGTAATACCTTGATAGCACCAATATCTTATAGTCCTACTTCTGGCTCTCTGTATAAGGAAGGTATTTTTTTGATATCACCAAAGATTCCTACCACCCTTATTTATACTATGTCCTTCTTCCAGGTTTCAGCCAGCCTGGTCCACTTACCTATCACAAAAGCCCTGTGTTCCATCTATGAGAAACCTTGGCTGTTTCTCCTTGTCCTCTTTGCTTTGGTTAAATCACTTTTTTTTTTTTTTTGATCAGCTTCTTTTATTGTTAGTATTAGAGTGTGAATGTTTTAGAGCAAAAACCTACTTAGTTGAGCTTTATTTTATTTTCCCTATCATCTTTTGAATTAAAAATTATTTTCAACTTTGAGGTATAACTGACAAATACAATTGTAAGATATTTTAAGTGTACAGTGTGATGATTTGATATACATATTGTGAAAGGATTCCACTCATCTAGTTATTAACACGTCCATCACTATATATACAGTTTGGGGGCTGTGGTTGATAAGAACATTTAAGTTCTACTCTCTCAGCAAATTTCAATTATACATACAGTGTTATCACCTGTAGTTACCATGTTATGCATTAGTTCCTCAGACCTTATTCATCTTATAGGTAAAAGTTTGTACCCTTTTACCACCCTCTCCCTATTTCCTCCACCTTCCAGCCCCTGGCAACCACTTTACTACTCTGTTTCTATGAATTTGACTTTTTTTCTTTAGATTTCACATATAAGAGATACCATGCAATATTTGTCTTTCTCTGTCTGACTTATTTCAATTAGCATAATGCCCTCAAGGTCCATCATGTTGTAGCAAATGGTAAAATTTCCTTCTTTCTCATGGCTGAATAATATTACTTGTGTGTGTGTGTATGTGTGTGTGTGTGTAAATATATGTGTCTGTGTATATATATATATATATATGTGTGTATATATATATATACACCACATTTTCTTTATTCTTCATTCATTTATCCTTTCATGGACGCTTAAGCTGTCTTCGTATCTGGCTATTATGAATAATGCTGCAATGAACATGGGAGTACAGATACCTCTTCGAGATAATGGTTTTGTTTCCTTTGGATATATACCCAGAAGTGAGATTGCTAGATCATCATTTTGTTTTTAAGGTGGAATGCATATCACTCTCTCATGACATACTTCCTGGAAAGTGCATCATGCCATGAGCCTAATTCCAACCTCTAAAAGCCACTATAAGCAGACAGTCTCTTTTTTTCAAAGATGTCCTTGTATATGTTCCACTAACTTCTTATTTCTGAACCAGGAGGCACCATTAGAGCTAAGCTCATTCACAGATCAGAAATCCACTTATCCATTTTAAAAAGATGTATTAATTGCCTGTAATGAGCCGGGCACTGTTTCATAGCAGTGACCCCAAAAGACATGGTCCCTGACCTCATGAAGCTTAATTTCTACTAAAGGGGATTAAAAAAAGAAAGAAAATTAAAAAGTAAAATAATATAAGATAGTGATAAGAGTTATGAAGAAAATAACAGTAATAATAGTGATGGCAGAGGTGTGTGTGTGTGTGTGTGTGTGTGTGTATGTGTGTGTTCCATTTTAGATTGGGTGCACAGAAAAATCTTCTCTGAAGTGGGGAAGATAAGGAGCCAGCTACAGAAAGATCTAAGGGAAGAGAACTCAAGGAAAAATATCCAGCTAACACAAAAGACCTATGGCCTATTCAAGGAACTGAAAGACCTGAGTGGTGCAAAGCATAGGGAGGACTGAGATACAAGAGCTGCATGGTGTGAGACCCCTGAAGGCCACGGTCAAGTGAGTCACAGAAAATACTGTGGGGAAGATTTTTAATTCTAATAGAAACAAGAGGCCACTGAAGTGTTTCATGTAGGAGAGGGACCTGGTTTGAGGGTAAGATGACCCCAGCTGCTATCTAGACACTGGAGTTTAGAAGATGAAGAAGGAAAGGCTGTGGGCCAGTTGGGGAGCTCTTGGGGTGAGACATGATGATGACTTGGGTTAGGGAAGCAGCAGCGGAGGTGGATGAAAGTGGGCAAGTTTAGGATATGATGGTGGTAGAGCTACTAGGCTTTGATAGTGGGTTGCAAGTGGGAGTGATAAAAAGTGAGACATTAAGGATGCCTCCTAACTTTTTGGCTTGAGTAACTGGTAGATGGTGATGTCATTTACTAAAATCTGGAAAATCTGAGGAAAGAAGACGGGAGTGGGAAGGAACAAAGAATTTCTATCTAGACATGTTAAATTTGAGATGCTTATTGAATATCCAAGTGTGATAAGATCAATCTGGAGATATAATTCTGAGCACCAATGCATAAAAACATCTTTTAAAGACATGGGATCCATTTTCTTAGGGAGAGTTTAAATAGGGATGAAAGATCAGGGTAGAGCTCAGGGGCAGACCAAATTTAGAGGTCTCACAGAGAAATATGAAAGTGAAAAAGAGACCGAGAAAAAAATGGCTGGTTGTACAGGTTCAAGAAAGCTAAGAGAAAAGAATTCTCAATATGTTTTAAAGAGGAAGTGGTCAACTATATCGAATACTGCTGAAAGGCTGAATAAGAGAAATACCTCGGAAAGGTCACTGGTTTTGGCAACACTAAAGTAACCCGGACAAACCCTGAGACAAATGAGTGAATTATCTCTTCAAAGCCTAGGCATCTAGCTGGGCTGCAAAAGAAAATGATCGAAGAACGGTAGAATGGTAAAAAGGAAGGAGATATAAAGAAAATCTTAGCACAGGTTCAGACCCTTATCAGATTTTAATCTTAAACTGTCATACAAGAACAACTAACAATAGAATTAAAAACAAAACAAATATAACATACTATCTGGCACATGCCTTAAATCAGTCTAAAGAATTTATCAGCACAGGATAAAAATGTTATTGCTCCTAATTCAGGAGACATAAGGAGATTTTTGAAAAGACTTCTAATTAATTATTGAACAAAGAATAGCCAAGCAAAGTCTACTAATGCACTGCAGCTGTGTAAGTACTCCTAGGAGGACTTACCACTCCTCCCTCTGCCCAGAGTGAAGCTCCAAAAACCTGATGATTAATACCAATCTCCCATTTGTTAAAGAGCCCAAATCACCCTTTGTCATTTAAATTGCACGGAATTTGAATCTGCATAGATTGCAAGTAAAAAAATGGAATCTTGAAGCCACATAAAATAATCACACTTCGTCTTAAAACAGAACATATTAATCTTTTCTGGCACTGCTCCCCCACTGAAACCACATATCTCAATGCTATTCTTCGGGTGAGTCAAAATTTCCAGTTGACTTATCCACAGAGAGATGACACCGCATGAAACAGAGCCCACGGAAACTTTAGAGGGAAGTGAGCCTTCGTGTCTTCACCTTCTGCTTTGGCTCTGACTTCAGATATATTACACCAAGACCAGGGCTGAAATCCAGAGCTCTGAAAGCCCAGCAAGTTGCAAGGGTGAACCAAGGCTCTTTCATACTCAATTCTTAAACTGATTCTCCAAATTGCATCCCAAGATCTGCTTTCCTCAAAGCGTGGTTCTTTTGCCACATTCACCTGGTCGTTGGTGCTTAAAAAAAAAAAAAAAAGCAAATCCCGAAACCCCACTTCACACTAATACACCAAAATCTGCAAGGGGGAGGCAGAGGCAGCTGCATTTCTAATAAGCTCCCTTAGTGTTTTCTAGGTACTCTGAAGCCTGAGAACCCTTATCCTAATTTGTGTACTGTGAGATGATACTGCAGGATTTTTGTAGGGTAAGTTTTTTCACCTTTTGTTTCATGCTCCAGCTCATTTTACACCACACTGCCAGATTATTGTTCCTAACTTGCTGTTGGAATCATTTCTCTACCCTGACCCAAAGCCTTCTGGGTCCTTCATGAAGAATAATGTCCAGACATCTTATTGTGATGTTCAAGGTTCTTAGTCATAGCTTCAGAATTTGCCCTTCCCACAGTTGAATTTTCACCCAAATAAAATTGCTCAAATACCGAGTACCTGTCCTACAGGCTTCTACCTCCCTGCTTCTAACTTGCTCTTTACTTCTAGAAAGTTACTTTCCCATTTGCCCACAAGCCCGAATCCTGTCTTTTCTTTGAGGTTGAACTCATGGAAGCCTATCCATTTCTTTCCTGCTGGAAGTAATCATTTCTGTGAACGTCATAGTGTTTTATCTCTGTCTCTTGCTACAGGGTGTACGCTTTCTACCTTTTATTATATGATAGTGTGGATTATTCTTTTGTCTGCCCAGCACCCTGCAGAAGCTGGGAACAACAGCCCCTTTCTCTATGTTGGCATCAACAATATAAGGTTTCCATGGGACTGTCACAATTTTTATGTAATACTGCCTTCAGGCCACATTAGTTGATCTAGAAGTAGATGCCTGATACAAACTATGGCTCCATAGTGTCCCACCCCTTGACAATGATTGACTGTTCCAGGATGGGCACCTTGGGCCAATCATAGCCCTTTCTCATCTAGATTTTGTTCCACAGGTCATAGGTAATTGGTTCAGGATTGGCACATGACCCAAACTGAACCTCTGGATTGAGAGTCTGAGGTCAGAGTATTCTCTCCTCTGGCTCCAACTGTGCTGTGTAACACTGGGAAGCAGTCCACAGCTGTGACCATGGGATTGGGCTTTCCCCAGTTTAGAAGGCCTTGGGATGGCGGAGACAGGCATCTAGTCAGGGTGAGGCTGGAGGCCACTTCAAAGTGTTATTCACCATCGCCCTCAGGGACAAGCAAGGGGACCTTGTGACACTTTGGGGAAGCCATCACCACACAAATAATTCCTCTGCTTGCTAGCTTATTTCTACTGCTTTATTAGTTTTTCTTTGCATGGTGATGTGGAGTGGAGGCAAAAGGTTAATGCTACATTTATAAAAAGTTGAAAGTAATATTTGCAAAAGATAGTATTTATTTTCCCCCAATTTTTCCTGGTGCCTCCACCCTTTCTCTGTCTTTCTTTTTGTCTCTGAAAAGTTATTAGATTGCCTCCTTTGGGGAGGGGTAGGGAAGAGAATTTTGAGAGCAGGAGAGATCTGGACTGCTACAGCTGAAGGAGGGGCTTCTACTGTGGGTTAAAAGAAATAGGGGCTAAGAATATAGAATGTATAATGAGCTTTGAAGACATTATAATTTACTCTAGGCCCAGTTTATTTTCAATTGAGCAGGAAGAATATATAGAGTATATTTCCCATGCATCTGTAAATGATTCTGCTTTGCATGATTCATGATGTTTTTGGTTGGTTTATTTTTAAACCAGACTGAAGTTATAGAAAAGCACATTCAAACAGATATACTCATCAAAGTATCATGGCAATAGTCCCCATAGCCATGTTGGAGCCTTTCAGGAATTAAAAACAGAGAATATAGAAAATAACTTCATAGAGAAGGCAATCTTCCTGAACCTAAAGGATAATGATATATCAATTTAGGGTAATGTCCTCATACACAGGCATATCCTATTTAAACCCTTTTCATAAAGGGGCCTTTTATTCATATTCTTCCTTAAAACCAAATACTAAATTTCCTTTGGTAAAACAAACAAACAAAGGTGTTATGGACAATGAACTCCAAAAGAATGAGGAGTGAGACAGTTATGGGTAGTGACAGAGTGAAGAAGAATATAATAAAAATTCACATTAATACAATATTGTTATGTGAAATACATAAAGGCTGTAGAGAGACTTCCCTGCAATCAAACAGTAGTTTCATCTGAAGGGAAAAATACTTCAGCTAAAGCATGGTAGGTTTTTTGGGGGGTTTTTTCCAAATTAAAATATAAAGAAGTATTGTGTGACTATAATAAAATCAAATGAGAACTTACTCTTAAAAATTATTTAAAGTTCCTATAAAGTATACTTTTGTGACTCAACAGTATAATACTATTTGAAAAGATGTTAACAGTTAACCAGCAATGCCCATCTGGGCAAAAAAAGGTTATTTAAATACCATGCACTTTGATGAATGACCTTTTAAATGGCCTTGCCCATTTTGTACTATTAGTTTTCAGTCATTCCAGGGTAATGCACTGAATCAGAAAACAACAGCCCACTGAAACCATGCCTTTAGATGTAAAGAATTCATTCATTTAATGGCATTACCATTCCCTATGCAATACATAAATTTTCTTTGTTTGAAAGACTGAGCAAATACTTTTTTTTTTTTTCATTTGTTTTTTGTTTTAATGTCAAAAGAGGCACACAATTAAGTTTGTTTTAAAAGCCTCTGGACCAAATATTTTAAGATTAGAACTTTTCTTCTGCCAGAGACTAGATAATTCCATAATGACTTGGAGAAATGACATAATCTATAATCTTATTAGTTTATTTTTGAAGTGAAACTTAATTTAGTGAACAACCAAAATAAAATCATGGCTCATTTGAGAGGAATCTTTCATTTTCCTGCAGCTCCTCAGCAAATACTAGGCAGATAGAGTTTAAAGCCTCTGCAGGGAATAGGCAAATACATTTCACAACGAGGGAGATTTAAGTAGCTTTGAAAATGGTTCAGTTAAAGCTCTTCAACTGTAAATAAAATCACTGGAGGTCTATGTAAAACTTTAGCCTAATGTTGTTGTTAGTCTAAAGTAAATTCTAGTTAATGATCATTATCTTTATGAAAATCAGGTTTAGTGATTAAAAAAAGACTAAGCCCACAGTTCCACCACTTGACGAAGGCTTATAATTTCCCCTTTCCTTCCACTGATCATAATACCATTATATTTATTTTAATATTGTAATTGTATTTAAAGGGAAGATCAGTTAATGTAAATTGAAATTAGTGCAAATATACTACATCATTCCTTCAGCGAAACTAACAATTTCTTTTTGCTTTTTAAAACTATTTAAATTTTGAACTATATCCTACATGTTTACATTTTAAATAATAATATTAAATAACAATAGTGAAAAAGAAATTTTTAAACCTGCATTTCTATCAGTGAGTTTAACAATCAAAGTACTTACATAATTTATTTCCTTCTCATTAGCCTCTGCATTCTTGGATTCACCGTCACCTTTTGAAATACGTGAGAACTTTAGAAAAAGAGCAGAGAAGGCCTGTGAAATCGGTGGGTAGTGGATCAGCTGACACGGATGCAAAGTGTAAGAGAACAGAATTTTCATGGAATAATACCTGCCTGTAAGTTTTAATGAGTCATGAGCAAGGCTCAGTTCTCTCTCCCAAGGTCAGAACAGCAAGTCTAATCAGTATGACGCAGCACAATTCTCACCAGATAGCCAGGCTGCCCGCTGCAATGTCTCTACAAGTACTTTGCAAACTAAAGAAGCTTGGAGACACCATGTTGTCACTTCTTTTGGTCTTCCACATAAAGGTGATCACCAAAATATCATTGTGATTTAAGCTCATCATGCTTAATTTTAAGGTTTGATCCACCACAGGTGAGCGTGAAGGCAGCTCAGTGTTTCAGCTGGGGAACTTTTCTAACAGATATGGTGAGTTAATTCCAGTCAGTGGAATCTAACATGCATCCAATCAATTCTTGGTTCCTAAGGACTCTCAAATCAACACACTTCTTCATATTGTTATTATTGCCACCTTAGTCTGGGGACTAATCATCTCCCACTTGAACCAATAATATCATCGAGTAATTGCATTCTCTACCTGTAGTCTATTTGCAATCTAATCTTTCATTCATAATGTCCCCAGATCAGTCTTGCTGACATGGCTCTTCTTAGTCATTACCCTCCTGAGCAAAAAATTTAAATGGCTTTTTAGTGCCTCTTAAATTTGCATGTATATAGTTCAGGATATGATATGCATAAAAAGCCTTCTACAGACTCTTTCTGTGGACAATTATATGGAAATTGAATCCTCAAACTGTAAAAAGATTTACTTTTATAAAAATATGTAATAAGATTTAATTCTTTAAATACTTAAAAATTCAGTTCTATTCAAATAATTTTTATATAATTTTATGTTCATTAGTAGTTATTTTATTTTGCCTTTTGATTTTAAAAGGTACTTTTGATATTTTACAAAAATTTGAAACTATTTACTTTTCAATATTTTTCATTTACTTTTCATTTACATTTCAATAAATATATATTCAAATTTTCTATACTCTAATTCAATTAAATATTTTAATCCTTTATATATTAAAAGTAAAATGCAAATTATGTGAAAATCTTTATTATAACAAGATAGTGATTTTGCTAAAATGGAGGTCAGAAACATTTTATGAATAAACATATAATAATTTATGAATTACATGTGTTTTCATATTACACTTTAAAACATCCCAGGCTTTCCAGCAGAATATGCAGACTTACAAAAATTAAATTCAGTCATCTTTGATATGTTTGCTGCTTTTAGCCATGTGTAGGTATATTTATCAAGTTAAGAGAAAGGAACACATTTAACAGTTTATAAACTTGATTTACAGCTATAAAATATTTAGATACGTGGTATGTGGACCTCCATGCCCTAAGCCCCACAAATATTAGAAAGAGACCTGCTGTGAATAATGTGTAGCCACTGAGGCCAACTTTTAATATTTTTATGTAGTTATTAAAAATATTCGATTACATTTCAGACATAAATGGTATACAGCATAATATAATGAACAGCTATATACTCACCAGCCTGCTTAAGATGTGAGACAGTACCAGTAATCTGGTGTCACTGTACACCCCTCTCCAACAACATTCACTCCCATCCCTTCCAAAGGTAACCATTATCCTGAGGTTTTTTTTTTCCATATATATATATTTAATTGGAGTATAATTGCTTTACAATGGTGTGTTAGTTTCTGCTGTATAACAAAGTCATTCAGCTATATGTATACATATATCCCCATATCCCCTCCCTCTTGCATCTACCCCCCACCCTCCTTATCCCACCCCTCTAGGTGGATACAAAGCATGGAGCTGATCTCCCTGTGCTATGCAGCTGCTTCCCACTAGCTATCTATTTTATATTTGGTAGTGTATATATGTCCATGCTACTCTCTCACTTTGTCCCAGCTTACCCTTCCCCCTCCTCGTGTCCTCAAGTCCATTCTCTACATCCATGTTTTTATTCCTGTCTGGCCCCAAGGTTCTTCAGAACCATTTTTTTTTCTTTTGTTTAGACCCCATATATATGAGTTAGCATACGATATTTGTTTTTCTCTTTCTGACTTACTTCACTCCATATGACAGTCTCTAGGTCCATCCACCTCACTACAAATAACTCAATTTCCTTTCTTTTTATGGCTGAGTAATATTCCGTTGTATATATGTGCCACATCTTCTTTATCCATTCATCTGTTGATGGACACTTAGGTTGCTTCCATGTCCTGCCTATTGTAAACAGAGCTGAAATGAATACTGTAGGAAATGACCCTTTTTGAATTATGGTTTTCTTAGGGTATATGCCCACAGTGGTATTGCTGGGTCTTATGGTAGCTCTATTTTTAGTTTTTTAAGGAACCTCCATACTGTTCTCCTTAGTGGCTATATCAATTTACATTCCCACCAACAGGACAAGGGGGTTCCCTTTTATCTACACCCTCTCCAGCATTTATTGTTTGTAGATTTTTTGATGATGGCCATTCTGATTGGTGTGAGGTGATACCTCATTGTAGATTTGATTAGCATTTCTCTAATGATTAGTGATGTTCAGCATCCTTTCATGTGTTTGTTGGCCATCTGTATATCTTCTTTGGAGAAATGTCTGTTTAGGTCTTCTGCCCATTTTTGGATTGGGTTGTTTGTTTTTTTGATATTGAGCTGCATGAGCTGCTTGTATATTTTGGAGATTAATCCTTTGCCAGTTGCTTCATTTGCAAATATTTTCTACCATTCTGAGGAGTGTCTTTTCATCTTGTTTATGGATTCCTTTGCTATGCAAAAGTTTTAAAGTTTCATTAGGTCCCATTTGTTTATTTTTGCTTTTATTCCATTTATCTACGAGATGGGTCAAAAAGGATTTTGCTGTGATTTCTGTCATAGAGTGTTCTGCCTATGTTTTCCTCTAAGAGTTTGATAGTGTCTGGCCTTATTTTAAGGTTTTTAATCTATTTTGTGTTTATTTCTGTGTATGGAATTAGGGAGTGTTCTAATTTTATTCTTTTACATGTAGCTGTCCAGTTTTCCCAGCACCACTTATTGAAGAGACTGTCTTTTCTCCACTGTATATTCTTCCCTCCTTTATCAAAGATAAGGTGACCGTATGTGTGTGGGTTTATCTCCGGGCTTTCCATCCTGTTTCATTGGTCTATATTTCTGTTTTGGTGCCAGTACCATACTGTCTTGATTACTGTAGCTTTGCAGTATAGTCTGAAGTCAGGGAGCCTGATTCCTCCAGCTCTGTTTTTCTTTCCAAGATTGCTTTGGCTATTCAGGGTCTTTTGTGTTTCCATATAAATTGTGAAATTTTTTGTTCCAGTTCTGTGAAGAATGCCATCGGTAGTTTGATAGGGATTGCACTGAATCTGTAGATTGCTTTGGGTAGTAGAGTCATTTTCACAATGTTGATTCTTCCAATCCAAGAACATGGTATATCTCTCCATCTGTTTGTATCACCTTTAATTTCTTTCATCAGTGTCTTATAGTTTTCTGCATAAAGGTCTTTTGTCTCTTAGGTAGGCTTATTCCTAGGTATTTTATTCTTTTTGTTGCAATGGTAAATGGGAGTGTTTCCTTAATTTCTCTTTCAGATTTTTCATCATTAGTGTATAGGAATGCAAGAGATTTCTGTGCATTAATTTTTTATCCTGCTACTTTACCAAATTCATTCATTAGCTCTAGTAGTTTTCTGGTAGCATCTTTAGGATTCTCTATGTATAGTATCATGTCATCTGCAAACAATGACAGTTTTACTTCTTTTCTGATTTGGATTCGTTTTATTCCTTTTTCTTCTTTGACTGCTATGGCTAAAACTTCCAAAATTATGTTGAATAACAGCGGTGAGAGTGGGCAACCTTGTCTTGTTCCTGATCTTAGTGGAAATGGTTTCAGTTTTTTACCATTGAGAACAATGTTGGCTGTGGGTTTGTCATATAAGGCCTTTATTATGTTGAAGTAAGTTCCCTCTATGCCTACTTTCTGGAGGGTTATTATCATAAATAGGTGTTGAATTTTGTCAAAAGCTTTTTCTGCATCTATTGAGATAATCATATGGTTTTTCTTCTTCAATTTGTTAATATGGTGTATCACATTGATTGATTTGCATATATTGAAGAATCCTTGCATTCCTGGGATAAATCCCAATTGATCATGGTGTATGATCCTTTTATGATGCTGTTGGATTCTGTTTCCTAGTATTTTGTTGAGGATTTTTGCATCTATGTTCATCAGTGATATTGGCCTGTAGTTTTCTTTTTTTGTGACATCTTTGTCTGGTATTGGTATCAGGGTGATGGTGGCCTCATAGAATGAGTTTGGGAGTGTTCCTCCCAGTGCTATATTTTGGAAGAGTTTGAGAAGGGTCGGTGTTAGCTCTTCTCTAAATGTTTGATAGAATTCGCCTGTGAAGCCATCTGGTCCTGGACTTTTGTTTGTTGGAAGATTTTTAATCACAGTTTCAGTTTCAGTGCTTGTGAGTGATCTGTTCATATTTTCTATTTCTTCCTGGTTCAGTCTTGGAAGGTTGTGCTTTTCTAAGAATTTGTCCATTTCTTCCAGGTTGTCCATTTTATTGACATATAGTTGCTTGTAGTAATCTCTCATGATCCTTTGATTTCTGCAGTGTCAGTTGTTACTTCTTCTTTTTCATTTCTAATTCTATGATTTGAGTCTTCTCCCTGTTTTTCTTGATGACTCTGGCTAATGGTTTATCAATTTTGTTTATCTTCTCAAAGAACCAGCTTTACTTTTATTGATCTTTTCTATCGTTTCCTTCATTTCTTTTTCATTTATTTCTGATCTGATATTTATGATTTCTTTCCTTCTGCTAACTTTGGGGTTCTTTTTTCTTCTTTCTCTAATTGCTTTAGGTGTACAGTTAGGTTGTTTATTTGAGATTTTTCTTGTTTCTTGTGGTAGGACTGTATTGCTATTAACTTTCGTCTTAGAACTTCTTCTGCTGCAGGTTTTGGGTCGTTGCGTTTTGGGTCATCGTGTTTTCATTGTCATATTTTTCTAGGTAGTTTTTCATTTCCTCTTTGATTTCTTCTGTGATCTCTTGGTTATTTAGTAGTTTATTGTTTAGCCTCCATGTGTTTGTATCTTTTACAGTTTTTTTCCTGTAATTGATATCTAGTCTCATAACGTTTTGGTCAGAAAAGATACTTGATAGCATTTCAATTTTCTTAAATTTACCAAGGCTTGATTTGTGACCCAATATATGGTCTATCCTGGAGAATGTTCCATGAGCACTTGAGAAGAAAGTGTCTTCTGTTGTTTTTGGATGGAATGTCCTATAAATATCAATTAAGTCCATCTTGTTTAATGTGTCATTAAAAACTTGTGTTTCCTTATTTATTTTCATTTTCGATGATCTGTCCATTGGTGAAAGGGGGGTGTTAAAATCCCCTACTATGATTGTGTTACTGTCAATTTCTCCTTTTATGGCTGTTAGCATTTGCCTTATGTATTGAGGTGCTCCTATGTTGGTGCATAAATATTTACAATTGTTATATCTTCTTCTTGGATTGATCCCTTGATCATTATGTAGTGTCCTTCTTCATCTCTTGTAACAGTCTTTATTTTAAAGTCTATTTTGTCTTATATGAGAATTGCTACTCCAGGTTTCTTTTGATTTCCATTTGCATGGAATATCTTTTTCCATCCCCTCACTTTCAGTCTGTATGTGTCCCTAGATCTGAAGTGGGTCTCTTGTAGACAGCATATATACGGGTCTTGTTTTTGGATTCATTCAGCCAGTCTATGTCTTTTGGTGGGAGCATTTAATCCACTTACATTTAAGGTAATTATCTATATGTATGTTCCTATTACCATTTTCTTAATTGTTTTGCGTTTGTTATTATAGGTCTTTTCCTTCTCTTTCATTTCCTGCCTAGAGAAGTTCCTTTAGTATTTGTTGTAAAGCTGATTTGGTGGTGCTGAATTCTCTTAGCTTCTGTTTGTCTGTAAAAGTTTTAATTTCTCTGTCAAATGTGAATGAGATCCTTGCTGGGTAGAGTAATCTTAGTTGTAGGTTTTTCCCTTTCATCACTTCAAATATGTCCTGCCACTCCCTTCTGGCTTGCAGAGTTTCTGCTGAAAGATCAGCTGTTAACCTTATGGGGATTCCCTTGTATGTTATTTGTTGTTTTTCCCTTGCTGCTTTTAATATTTTTTCATTGTATTTAATTTTTGATAGTTTTATTAGTATGTGTCTTCGTGTGCTTCTCCTTGGAATTATCCTGTGTGGGACTCTCTGTGCTTCCTGGACTTGATTAACTATTTCCTTACCCATATTAGGGAACTTTTCAACTATAATCTCTTCAAATATTTTCTCAGTTCCTTTCTTTTTCTCTTCTTCTTCTGGGACCCCTATAATTCGAATGTTGGTACATTTAATGTTGTCCCAGATGTCTCTGAGACTGTTCTCAATTCTTTTCATTCTTTTTTCTTTATTCTGCTCTGCAGTAGTTATTTCCACTATTTTATCTTCCAGGTCACTTATCTGTCCTTCTGCCTCAGTTATTCTGCTATCGTTTCCTTCTAGAGAATTTTAAATTTCATTTATTGTGTTGTTCATCATTGTTTGTTTGCTCTTTAGTTCTTCTAGGTCCTTGTTAAACGTTTCTTGTATTTTCTCCATTCCATTTCCAAGATTTTGGATCATCTTTACTATCATTACTCTGAATTCTTTTTCAGGTAGACTGCCTATTTCCCCTTCATTTGTTTGGTCTGGTGGGTTTTTACCTTGCTCCTTCATCTGCTGCATAATTCTCTGTCTTCTCATTTTGTTTTACTTACTGTGTTTGGGGTCCCCTCTTCGCAGGCTGCAGTTCTGTAGTTCCCGTTGTTTTTGGTGTCTGCCCCCTGCGGGTGAGGTTGGTTCAATGGGTTGTGTAGGCTTCCTAGTGGAGGGGACTTCTGCCCGTATTCTGGTGGATGAGGCTGGATCTTGTCTTTCTGGTAGGAAGGAGCACATCCAGTGGTGTGTTTTGGGGTGTCTGTGACATTATGATTTTAGGCAGCCTCTCTGCTAATGGGTGGGGTTGTGTTCCTGTCTTGCTAGTTGTTTGGCATGGGTTGCCCAGCATTGGAGCTTGCTGGTCATTGAGTGGAGCTGGGTCTTAGTATTGAGATGGAGATCTCTGGGAGAGCTCTTGCCGATTGATATTATGTGGGGCCAGGAGGTCTCTGGTGGCCCAATGTCCTGAACTCTGCTCTCCCACCTCAGAAGCTCAGGACCGACCACCAGCTGGAGCACCATGACCCTGTCAGCCACATGGCTTCAGTCATTGCTCTGCAGCTTCAACTTCAATAAGTAATTTCCAATGTTTTGCTTCAAATTCATCTTCTATAACATAAGAGGAATTATCTTATCTTGAGTGTCTTTTTTTTTTTTTTCCAAAAATGAAGAGGACACTTTACAAACTTACTCATCCCAGAGCAACTCACTGCTCCACACGCCAGCAGGCAAGGCCTCCAGTTGGAACTGGAAGCCACTGTCAGCCCTATCCTGAGTTTTTTATTGCTATTTTAATATCAAGTTCTTTAAAAGTGTGTTTTCTGTTTGTTGATGAGGTCTAGACCTGTTTGATCACTGTATGTGATTGCTCTTATACTAATAAACTTGCAAAACTGTCTTAGTAATCCTGCAGATGCTTCTTAGATTTTCTTTTTTTGTTATTAATTAATTTATTTATTTTTGGCTGCTTTGCGTTTTCGTTGCTGCTCACGGGCTTTCTCTAGTTGCGGCAAGCGGCTGCTACTCTTTGTTGCAGTGTGCAGGCTTCTCATTGTGGTGGCTTCTCTTGTTGCAGAGCACAGGCTCTAGATACACAGGCTTCAGTAGTTGTGGCAGGCGGGCTTAGTAGTTGTGCCTCATGGGCTCTAGAGAGCAGGCTCAGTAATTTTGGCACACTGACTTAGTTGCTCCACAGCATGTGGGATCTTCCCGGACCAAGGATCCAACCTGTGTCCCATGCATTGGCAGGCAGATTCTTAACCACTGCATCACCAGGGAAGTCTGCTTCTTAGATTTTCTAATTGGACAATAATATACTTGAGAAAAAAAAAAGAAACTGTGGAATTTTCCTTTCCAATCGCCACATCTCTTATTTCTTTCTTGCCTTAATGTGCATGGGCAATGATCTTTGGCACAATGTTGAACAGAAGTGGTAAGAGAACCTTCCTGTCTTGTGTCTGATTTAAAAGGGAAAGCTTCTAACATTTCTTCATTAAGTATGATAAGTACTGTAGGCTGATGATATTGTTTTAAGAAGTGGAATGATGTGATCAGAGTTCTTTTCAGAAAAATTCTTAGTGATAGGAGGATGAGTTGGAGCAGAAATACCTAGGAATCATATTACAGAAATCAATGTTCTTCAGCGAAAAAGCCATGGGGCCTGTGATGCCCTATCAATAGACCACACCACATGGTTCTAATTCTGACCACTGAAATAAAGAATTGCATTTTCATTTGCTTGATTCACCAAGTTAGAAAAATTTTAACAAAACACAAACCCACATGGGTCTTCCAATGGATAATATCTAAAACTGTGGTTACTGTGATTCATTACAGGCTCCATTACACAGAAAAAAGTCATCCAAGTCACTGACAATCAAACTGATCTTTTAATTCTCTTGCAAGTTTTGTTTTTCAGGAAAAAAAAAAAAAAAAAACCACTAAGATGCTGATACAAAGCAAAGTCATTTTTAGGATTACCCAACAAAAGCTTTAGGAAAATTAAAAATTTCTGAAGAAAGTCATCTCCCAGAAGCTCAGTCGAAATACAAAGTCATTTCCATAGTTTTGTGCTTGCATATTATGAGACGTAGAGCCCAATTACTCAGTAAATATTTCATAAGTAAATATCTATTTAAATGAGGAAATTCAATCTCATACCTTGAATCACAGTATATTCAATAGCTGATTTTTTCTCCTTGTATTGTCTAGGCTAGGCAGTAGAAGATTTTCCTCCTCTTTTGGGCTCCTTATATCTTCCATTTTATTTTTCTATGCAGACATGTAATGTAGACACTGATTATGTCTTATAAATAATAAAATAAGGATTTCAATCCCACTTAAAATAATTTGAGAACTTATAAAATTGCTAAATTAATAATACTGCATATATTTCACTAAATCTTGTTTCCTGACCCACTGTCAGTAAATATAACATTTCTGGTGTAACGGACATGCTTAGTTCTAACTAAATGGCCCAAAGGAACAGTATCTGCCATAGCAATGAAGTCTAATGACAATTCTGCTGACATCTCTCCTTTCTGAAAATGAAATCATGTGGAAAATGATTTCTACACTAGCAGAATAATTAAAAAAGAAACAAAATTTGATTTGGTAGAAATGGAAGCTTAGTTTGTCTCTGTGTTCTCTAGTTGATATTATGTTTCCATGTTCTTTTTAAAAAATCATATATATTTTTTGATGTTCTAACTGTATTTTAATTAGAGCCAACCAATAGCGATGCTAATCCTTAGGTACTTTTGTGGGGTTTTTTTTTCCTTTTCTTTTTTTCCTTTCCTATTTCTTTGTTTTGAATATTGCTCCAGAGGGTGGGCTCTTTTCTGAGACTTAACTATCTTTGGATATACAGATATTTTAATTATTATGGCATTTCTTTTCATTGCCTTTGGTCTTTTTATGAAATGCATGCCTTTGTCTACACCAGCCAAATAAGAATTATACCTGAGTAAAATATGTGAGGTTGCTAGGTTCCGGCACTGTTTAAAGGAATTGCGAAAAACAATTGAAGGAAAACCCCAAGGTAAGGTTTTATAATTTTAGGAACCAAGGGACTTTTGTCACAAATGTTTTTCTATAAATAGAGCTTGCTTTAGTTCCTCACAAAATTTTTAATGAACAAAAGCATGTACCACAAGGAAACAAGAAAATACAATCAATTAAAGTCCAAGTAACATGTTTCAGAGAAAGTGTAAACAGAACACTTTATTTGGATCCTGTCAACATAGTCTAATGACCTTTTTCTTTATTTGAAAATGGCTGATTTTAAGTAAAAGTTATTCTAGCTGCTGAAGAGAATTTACACAAGGAAAATACTACACTTCAACAATACATAAAATGAAATGTCAATTCATTCTCATATGTCCACAAGATTATTCTGCACTGTATAAACAGTGTTTTCAATGCAGCTGAAACATATTAACCACTCCAGGCATAAACTACTTCATTCACAAAACATGCAGCATCCAGAGTCTTTTATGCAATACAAGATTGTACCAAATAGTTATTATTTTCACGGATTTCAGAACACTGTTCTACCAAATCCTCCCAGATTTCATAGGTTTTTCTTATGAGTTTTCAGTACACAAATGTCTATTCCTCTAAGAGGCTCTGACTTACACCTCTACTTAGACTGCTGTGTTGGTTCTGCCCTATTATTTGTCTGCCTCCTTGCAGGTAGGCCTTATACCTCAGTCACTGTTGTATCTATTGACCATCTTATGATCTTCCTAGGCATCAGGGCATCTCTTGATGACAGCAGCAAAAGGACTGGGAATACTCACAGGCTTAGTGCCCTCTTTACTATCCACAACTTGAATCTCTGTCCTTATACTCTCTGAATATTTTAAACATCTCCCCAAATTCCATTCCAACTCAACCCTTTGTCAGTTGGTCTCAAAAATGTCATAACTTCCTTTCCCTTTCTCTTCCTTTCAGCCTCCTTCTGTCTCCAAGAATCTTGTTTTGCTACCCTAGTTAATCTCATACTGTATTTCTTTTTTACCAAAAATGTATAACATAGGGAGAAAATTCAAAACAGGCATGACTAATAAAACTCTTTGAAAGTTCACTTCCCACACATTACCTAATCTAGCACTCTCTTTGTAGTTAACACAATCCTCACCTCTCCTGATCCATTCTGCCCATTGGAATCCCAGCCAAAATCAATTTGGATAATTGGTAGATGCTCAAAACGTGTCTTGAAGACATAAATGAAAGGCCTGCATGATATGAACTCATAAAATTTACTTTTCCTCTCCTTGAATTTTTCAGTACTTTTTTAAAAAGTAAAAAATGTTTTGAACCTCACTAAATTCAAAAGGAATTCTATGAAATTTTAATCTTAATTTCAATGCTTTCTTATAGATTATCATTTTTAGATCATTAGCTCATTTAATTAATGAACAATATTTCTAATACTCATTTATTTGAAAATTATCATCTATTAGGCATATTTCCTTCAAGAAAACATTCTAGGGGTCTAGTATTTTATTTAATTAGGCATCTACGAAATAAGAGATTAGGTTAGCTCTTTTCCAAATGACTTGGAACTAAAAAGAATTCATATTTAGTATAACTCCCTGTTTCCACTCTCAGATAGAGGCACTATATCATGCATAGTTTCTGCACCAAATTGTTCAGTCCTGCTTCATGGTTCCTACACACAAATTGTTCACAAGGTGACACTAAGACCACAAACCTAAAAATCAAAATACTTTTATACAGCGTGGAAAGGTTATCTTCACCCTGAAATGTTTAAGCCAAAAGTTTTTTTTTTTTCCCTAATATACTTTGCTCAATAAAGTTAAAATAAATTATTTATTTTAGATACTAAAAACTTAGAATTTCTATTATGACATACATCAAATCATTATATAGCAAGCAGTGAACGTATTTCAGTGGTTTGTGACTTAAAACTAGATTAAAATAATAGAAAAAAATTGAAAGATAGGAAATGTACAAGATAAATTGAAGCCATGGAAAGGGTCCATCTGTGTTTTCACCAAAAAGAATGGACATCTATGAGACCATTTCAAATATAAGTAATTAAATGAATATTTATAATAAATGGAAGAAAGAACTGCTGCCTGCACTTTTAATTTATGAAGAGTCTGCTAATCTGAAATAGTTAAGAATCACTATTTGAAAATTCACGGCTATGGAAGATGGTGGAGTAGAAGGACATTAGCTCACTTCCTCTTGCAAGAACACCAGAATCACAACTAACTGCTGAACAATCATCGACAGGAAGACACTGGAACTCACCAAAAAAGAGACCACACATCAAAAGACAAAGGAGAAGCCACAATGGGATGGCAGGAGGGGCTCAATCACAATAAAATCAAATCCTATAACCACTGGGTGACTGACACACAAACTGGAGAACAACTATACCACAGAACTCCACCCAGTGGAGTGAAGGTTCTGAGCCCCACGTCAGACTTACCAACCTGGGGGTCTGACAATGGGAAGAGGAATTCCCAGAAAATCAGACTTTGAAGGCTAGTGGGATTTGATTGCAGGACTTTGACAGGACTGGGGGAAACAGAGACTCCACTCTTGGAAGGCACACACAAAATAGTGTGCACATCAGGACACAGGGGAAGGAGCAGTGACCTCATAGGAGACTGAACCAGACCTAACTGCTAGTGTTGGAGGGTCTCCTGCAGAGGTGGGGCATGCCTGTGGCTCACCACGGGGACAAGGACACTGGCAGCAGAAGTTGTGGGAAGGACTCCTTGGTATGAGCCCTCCCAGAATCCGCCATTAGCACCACAAAAGAGCCTGTAGCCTCCAGTGGTGGGTAACCTCATGCCAAAACAACAGGGAGGGAACTCAGCCCCACCCATCAGCAGACAAGAGGATTAAAGTTTTACTGAGCTCTACCCACCACCAGTCCAGAGCAACACCCAGCAACACCCAGCTCTACCCACCACCAGTCCCTCCCATCAGGAAGCTTGCACAAGCCTCTTAGATAGCCTCATCCACCAGAGGGCAGACAGCAGAAGCAAGAAGAAATACAATTCTGCAGCCTGTGGAAAAAAACCACATTCACAGAAAGACAGACAAAATGAAAAGGCAGAGGACTATGTACCAGATGAAGGAACAAGATAAAACCCCAGAAAAACAACTAAATGAAGTGGAGATAGGCAACCTTCCAGAAAAAGAATTAAGAATAATGATAGTGAAGATGATCCAGGACCTCAGAAAAAGAATGGAGGCAAAGATCAAGAAGATGCAAGAAATGTTTAACAAAGACATAGAAGAATTAAAGAACAAACAAACAGAGATGAACAAACAATAACTGAAATTACAAATACACCAGAAGGATTCAACAGCAGAATAACTGAGGCAGAAGAATGGATAAGTGACCTGGAAGACAGAGTGATGGAATTCACTGCCACAGAACAATAACAAAAAAAGAATGAAAAGAAATGAAGACAGCCTAAGAGACCTCTGGGACAACATTAAACACAACAACATTCATATTATAGGGGTCCCAAAAAGAGAAGAGAGAGAGAAAGGACCCAGGAAAATATTTGAAGAGATTATAGATGAAGACTTCCCTAACTTGGGAAAGGAAATAGCCACCCAAGTCCAGGAAGCACAGAGAGTCCCAGGCAGGATAAAGCCAAGGAGAAACACGCCGAGACACATAGTAATCAAACTGACAAAAATTAAAGAAAACGAAAAGTTATTAAAAGCAACAAGGGAAAAATGACAAATAACATACAAAGGAACTCTCATAAGGTCAACAGCTGATTTCTTAGCAAAAACTCTACAAGCCAGAAGGAAGTGGCAGGACATATTTAAAGTGATGAAAGGGAAGAACCTACAACCAAGATTACTCTACCCAGCAAGGATCTCATTCAGATTCGACAGAGAAATCAAAAGCTTTACAGACAAGCAAAAGCTAAGAGAATTCAGCACCACCAAACCAGCTCTACAACAAATGCTAAAGGAACTTCTCTAAGCGGGAAACACAAGAGAAGAAAAGGACCTACAAAAACAAACCCATAACAATTAAGAAAATGGTCACAGGAATATACATATCAATAATTACCTTAAACATCAATGGATTAAATGCTCCAACCAAAAGACACAGGCTCACTGAATGGATACAAACACAAGACCCATATATATGCTGTCTACAAGAGACCCATTTCAGACCTAGGGACACATACACACTGAAAGTGAGGGGATGGAAAAAGATATTCCATGCAAATGGAAATCAAAAGAAAGCTGAAGTAGCAATACTCATATCAGATAAAATGGACTTTAAAATAAAGAATGTTATAAGAGATAAGGTGGATAAAAACTGAAAGATAATGATCAAGGGATCAATCCAAGAAGAAGATATAACAATTATAAATATATATGCACTGAACACAGGAGCACATCAATACATAAGGCAAATGTTAACAGCTATAAAAGAGGAAATCAACGGTAACACAGTAATAGTGGGAGACTCTAACACCTCACTTACACCAATGGACAGATCATCCAGAGAGAAAACTAATAAGGAAACACAAGCTTTAAATGACACAATAGACGAGATAGATTTAATTGATATTTATAGGACATTCCATCCAAAAACAGCAGATTACACTTTCTTCTCAAGTGCTCATGGAACATTCTCCAGGATAGATCACATCTTGGGTCACAAATCAAGCCTTGGTAAATTTAAGAAAATTGAAATCATATCAAGCATCTTTTCCAACCACAAGGCTATGAGATTAGAAATAAATTACAGGGGAAAAAAATGTAAAAAACACAAACACATGGAGGATAAACAATGTGTTACTAAATAACCAGGAGATCACTGAAGAAATCAAAGATGAAATCAAAAATTACCTAGAGACAAATGACAATGAAAACACAACAATCTAAAACCTATGGGATGCAGCAAAAGCAGTTCTAAGAGAGAAGTTTATAGCAATACAATTCTACCTCAAGAAACAAGAAAAATCTCTAATAAACAACCTAACTTTATACCTAAAGGAACTAGAGAAAGAATAACAAACAAAACCCACAGTTAGTAGAAGGAAGGAAATCATAAAGATCAGAGCAGAAATAAATGAAATAGAAACAAAGAAAACAATAGCAAAGATCAGTAAAACTAAAAGCTGGTTCTTTGAGAAGATAAACAAAATTGATAAACCTTGAGCCAGACTCATCAAGAAGAAGAGGGAGAGGACTCAAATCAATAAAGTTAGAAATGAAAAAGGAGTGTTACAATGGACACCACAGAAATACAAAGCATCCTAAGAGACTACTACAAGCAACTCCATGCCAATAAAATGGACAACCTGGAATAAATGGACAAATTCTTAAGAAGGTATAACCTTGCAAGACTGAACCAGGAAGAAATACAAAATATGAACAGACCAATCACTAGTAATGAAATTGAAACTGTGATAAAATCTTTCAACAAACAAAATCCAGGACCAGATGGCTTCACAGGTGAATTCTATCATTTAGAGAAGAGCTAACACCCATCCTTCTCAAACTCTTCCAAAAAACTGCAGAGGAAGGAACACTCCTAAACTCATTCTACAAGGCCAGCATCACCCTGATACCAAAACCAGACAAAGATAATATAAAACAAGAAAATTGCAGATCAATATCAGTGATGAATATAGACGCAAAAATCCGCAACAAAATACTAGAAAACAGAATCCAACAGCACATTAAAAGGATCATACACCATGATCAAGTGGGATTTATCCCAGGGATGCAAGGATTCTTCAATAGACACAAATCAATCAATGTGCTACAACATACCAACAAATTGAAGGATAAAAACCATATGATCATCTCAATAGATGCAGAAGAAGCTTTTGACAAAATTCAACACCCATTTATGATAAAAACTCTCCAGAAAGTGGGCACAGAGGGAACCTACCTCAACAAAATAAAGGCCATATACAACAAACCCACAGCAAACATCATTCTCTATGGTCAAAAACTGAAAGTATTTCCTCTAAGGTCATGAAGCGAGACAAGGATGTCCACTCTCACCACTATTATTCAACACAGTTTTGGAGGTCGTAGCCATGGCAATTAGAGAAGAAAAAGAAATAAAACGAATACAAATTGGAAAAGAAGAAGTAAAACTGTCACTGTTTGCAGATGACATGATACTATACATGGATAATCCTAAAGATGCCACCAGAAAACTACTAGAGCTAATCAATGAATCTGGTAAAGTTGCAGGATACAAAATTAATGCACAGAAATCTCTTGCATTCCTATACACTAATGATGAAAAATCTGAAAGAGAAATTAAGGAAACACTCCCATTTACCATTGCAACAAAAGGAATAAAATACCTAGGAATAAACCTACCTACGGAGGTCAAAGACCTGTACTCAGAAAACTACAAGACACTGATGAAAGAAATCAAAGATGACACAAACAGATGGAGAGATATACCATGTTCTTGGATTGGAAGAATCAATATTGTGAAAATGACTATATTACCCAAAGTAATCTACAGATTCAATGCAATCCCTATTAAATTACCAATGGCATTTTTTTACAGAACTAGAACAAAAAATCTTAAAATCTGTATGGAGACACAAAAGACCCCGAAAAGCCAAAGGAATCTTGAGGGAAAATAACAGAGCTGGAGGAATTAGACTCCCTGACTTCAGACTATACTACAAAGCTACAGTAATCAAGACAATATGGTACTGGCACAAAAACAGAAACATAGATCAATGGAACAGGATAGAAAGCGCAGAGATAAACCCACACGCCTATGGTCAACTAATCTATGACAAAGGAGGCAAGGATATACAATGGAGACAAGACAGTCTCTTCAGTAAGTGGTGCTGGGAAAACTAGACAGCTACATGTAAATGAAATTAGAACACTCCCTAACACCATACACAAAAATAAACTCAAAATGGATTAAAGACCTAAGTGTAAGGCCAGACACTATAAAACTCTTAGAGGAAAACATAGGAAGAACACTCTTTGACATAAATCACAGCAAGATCTTTTTTGACTCACTTCCTAGAGTATATGGAAATAAAAACAAAAATAAACAAATGGGACCTAATGAAACTTAAAAGCTTTTGCACAGCAAAAGAAACTATAAACAAGATGAAAAGACAATCCTCAGAATGGGAGAAAATATCTGCAAATGAATAAACAGACAAAAGCTTAATCTCCAAAATATATAAACAGTTCATGCAGCTCAATATTAAAAAAACAAACAACCCAATCCAAAAATGGGCAGAAGACCTAAATAGACATATTCCAAAGAAGACATACAAATGGCCAAGAGGCACATGAAAAGCTGCTCACCATCACTAATTATTAGAGAAATGCAAATCAAAACTACAATGAGGTATCACCTCACACCAGTTAGAATAGGCATCATCAGAGAATGTACAAACAACAAATGCTGGAGAGGGTGTGGAGAAAAGGGAACCCTCTTGCACTGTTGGTGGGAATGTAAATTGATACAGCCACTATGGAGAACAGTATGGAGGTTCCTTAAAAAACTAAAAACAGAACTACCATATGACCCAGCAATCCCACTACTGGGCATATAACCAGAGAAAACCATAATTCAAAAAGACACATGCACCCCAATGTTCTTTGCAGCACTATTTACATTAGCCAGGTCATGGAAGCAACCTAAATGCCCACTGACAGACGAATGGATAAAGAAGATGTGGTACATATATACAATGGAATATTACTCAGCCATAAAGAGGAATGAAATTGGGTCATTTGTAGAGATGTGGATGGACCTAGAGACTGTCATACAGAATGAAGTAAGTCAGAAAGAGAAAAACAAATATTGTATATTAACGCATATATGTGGAATCTAGAAAAATCGTACAGATGAACCTGTTTGTAAGGCACCAATAGAGACACAGATATAGAGAACAAACGTATGGACACCAAGAGGGGGACAGCGGGGGTGGTGGTGGGATGAATTGGGAGATTGGGATTGACATGTATACACTAATATGTATAAAATAGATAACTCATAAGAACCTGCTTTATAAAAAAATAAATACAATAAAATTCATTAAAAATAGAAAGAAAATTCACAGCTATGTACACACACATACAAATACAAAATTTGACTTTTATGTGATTTCCTTTTATAGCAAGCAGAAAATTCATTAATATTTATTGTAATCAGTTACTTTTGGGTGCTGGCAAAGAACATGGCCACAATAGAAATGTATTAATGTCATCTACATGGAAGTAGGGATGGTAAAGGGAAAGGCTAATCTCTTTCACAGAGCAAAAGAATTACTAACAGAAGTTCTTTCTGAATTTTCTAAGCAATCATCAAATATCTTTAATACACAATCCAGTGACATCAAGTAGTAATATGCACTGAAAAACACTTCTAGACAATAATCTTAAAGGATACTAACAAAATATATTTCTCAAACTAGAAATCTGAGCTAAAGTCATACATTAGTGAATCCATATCATGATGCGATAGGACATTTTCTATTATTGTGCAATGATGATATATTCAAGAGGTTTGGCACAGAGATCTTCCATGGAGAGAAATTCATAACTGAAACATTTCCTACCTAATCACATCTGTGATATTTTTCCCTCTGGCCATAGCACCATAAAACATTTTTATAGAATTTAGTCAGAATAAAACTTAGAAGTCATTTACTTTACTCCCCTTTATCTTATTTTTTTGACTAATTAGTTTTTTTCTGATTATAAGGTAATAGAAACTTGTTGCAGACCCTTTAGAATATAGAGAAGTACAAAGGTATAAAAAAGAATTGACCATAATCATAACAACTGGCACAATTAACATAATACTGTGTATTCTCTTCTTTATTTTCATGTATTTACCTAAAACAATATCATGAACATGATGTTATTAAAATTGTTCACAAATGTAGATTTTTAACAACTGCATAATAATTCATCCTCTGGAGGAACCATACTTTAATTTTATTCCTATTTTAGGTTGCTGAGGATGTTCATTAAAACTTTTCTATATATATAATCGAAAGATTTTATATATATATATATTTTTAAAATATATCATTAAATTTTTAGTAAACATCCTCAGCAATGTAAATAGGAGTATATTAAATAAATTATATATTTATATATGTGTATATATATATATATATATAATATATGCTCATTTTATTAAATAATCATTTAAGATGAATTCAGAGGAGAGGAAATTCATCCTTTTATACACGAGGAAATGTAGACCCATGCAAGTTATGTGACTGATGCGGTCCAAAACTAAGGTTATCTGATTTTCTGTTTTACTGTATCCATGTTCATAAAGGAGTCTACTAGTTTATTTCCGTAATGTCATCCTTTACAAGTTAAAAGCGCAGATGTTGGATCTCATTCTGTTGTGATGCATTCTACTACTATAACTAACATTGGTATCTTTAAATTCATAATCCATTATTCATCTTTCACTCGTAAAACTCTTTAATTCCCTCTCCAGCCTACATATAGTGGCAATAAACCAAATCAAAAAAGCAAATTCAAATATTAAGAAATACATAGGAAATATTAAAACAAACTAGGAAAAAAAACAGAGTAAGACATTTTTTTCTTATTTTTCACTAGATTACAAGTAAAAATCTACTCGAATATGGAAAAAGCTCCATTGTGATTACCCATAGGTAACAATTTAAAATAAACTGAGGAGATGCTATGATATAGTATAATTACAATTCAAAGAGTTAAAGCATATTAAACATATTTGGATACAATTCTGAAGTTATTTGGGAGGGATATGAAGGGTAAAGGCTTCAGTCAGTTTCTACAAAGTCAAGATAAGCATCCTGGAACAATGCCGGCTGATTTTTAGATAGGATGTTTACTTTCTGGAAAAGTGTATTCCCTGCTTCCAAGGGGAGAAATGAATCAACAATCCAAAAAGCCTGAAACTTAATTGAACTTCCACAGACAATCTCCATATATATTGATGGATAAGCCAAAAAATCTAACTGAGAATTATTGGAAAAATGTAACAACTTTCAAGTGTATATACATTGTAAGATTCAAGATTATTCTGGGTTTTTTAGAATTGTAAAACTTGAGTTTTTATTTCTGAGAATTATAAAAATATTAAAATAATTTAATTATTCAGATAACCATTAATTAATAAAATATAAGAAATCTCTATACTCAAACATCACAACTTAGCTGTAAATAAAAATTGTAGGGCTTTAATTCAATTTTTTTCCCTCTGTCCTTTTAAAACTTATTTGGGAGCATCATTATTAATTACTTTTCCTAGTCATAAATGTTATTGGAACATAAAACATGAGAGCTCACTGTAAGGGTAAAAATATATGTACTAAAACTCATCAAATACAAGTAGGTTAGTATATGATGTGACAAATGTTTTCCTTTATCCTAGTACAGGTTCTTCATCTAATTTTGACAAAAAACAATATGAATTAAGTGAATGGAAATTTATATTTAGTCCAACTTGTGAACCAAAAGCCATTCTGCATCTATATATTTATATCCATTTAAAAAGAAAAGAAAACAATCACTAAATTTCAAAATGGTTTTGTGTCTCTGACTCATATTACTGGTTCAAGTTATAATTAATGAGTAGATTTCTTTTAAAAACTTGATGTAAACCAATGGCATTAAAGTCCTGCACGGAATGTATTTGTCAGTGTTTTGCATATCATAGTTTCTTACTGTAATAAACACAATGAGATTGGCCTTCCCACATGGTTCTCACTTTTTCTTTTCTTTTTTTTTTTTAAGATATAAGTGACAGAGGATACTTCCATACCTGATATATTTTCAACTTTCATGTGTCTACTTATACTTCAGTGGTTCATAATACTATTATTAAGTACACAGCAGGAAAGACAGCCCAGAAAGAACTACACAATAGATACGATATTGAAGGTTATGTGCAATTCCCAATATTCTGGCTATCAACCTTATCATTTTTCCCTCCCGAATAAGAAAGCATCTGGAATATGAGTGACTGACAATTATACAATTATATAGATAAGATTGCACTAGCTTTATTTACTAATAAAGAAAAAGCAAACCAATCTCAAACTTTAGTACTTTATTATTAGTAAGTAATTATTTACCCCACACCCCAGAACTAATAACAAAACAACATTTTTAACACTTCATTTCAGAGTCACTACCCTACCAATTAAAACCCAAACTAAAGTTAACATTTTAATGTGGACTTGGCCAACATGCTACATTTAATAGATTTAATCGTATTGATGAGAGAGAAATAAAACTGCTTTTAGGTGATTTATTTTCACTTTCAAGTTGCTACTAAGCTTCTTCATGACAGTCACTTCTACTATACTCTCTAAGTGATCTACAACATTTCCAATCTGTTCATTCCATCTTTGATATATCCTACAACGATTAAATTGTATTTTTATAATAAGTAATACTCAAAAGCAAGAAAGACCTTAGATGTTTTTCTTATCATCACTGCAGCTAGAAAAAAGAAGTAGGGGTCATCACCTAAAGTTCCCTTCCACTTACGCGTAACACTTACCCAACCCCAAGTCTCTTGCTATACTTTTAGCTAAAGGTGAGTCAAGTGACTGCTTCTCCCGTCACAATAATAGTGGTCCCTCATGATAGGTGAAGGAAATTGTGTTATAGATAGAGACCACCAACATTTAGTTTTAGACAAAAGGATGTGGATAACTTTTTTTGCAAACCTATCTAAAGGTGCTCAATATTAACTTCTACATACATACAAGTATGGCTACATCTAGATGTAGGAAAATCTAATGGGTTGAAGATCCAAGTTTTTAAAGAGACATAGGTGACTAGAAATCAGGTGCAGTTTCCATTAACTAAAATATTCTTCACTTTATATAATGATTTATTGCAGGGGTTCATAAATAGAGAATTTCTGTACATATTCAAAAATGAAAAAAATTATAATATATGAATTTAGTCACATTTTATGGAATGTAAATATGGTATAAGGAATGTGGGCATTTCTGTTATAAGTTAAAAGCTGAAAAATGTTAGTTATCAATATGATTTCTATTATACATGCCTTTTTAACTAATTACTTAGAAAATTGATGTCTATAGGTCTTTTACATATTATTTCTGTTAAACACTAACTAAGAACATAAGGTACAAAGCATTTATGTGAGGAAAAAACAACCGTTGCCACTGGGATCAGGTAGTCAGCTGAAAGCATCTTCTGGCACTTTATTGAGTTGTCAAAGTACTTTTCTAGATACACACACACACACACACACACACACCCATTGACAGCTTACATTATCTATATGATATTTAAAAGGAAATTTTCAAATATAAACTTTTCCACTATAAAATTCACAACTACTCTTGGCTGGGTTACCTGAGCAACCTGTGTGACATACTTTTCTTCCTACATTTGAAATCCAATCATACCAGTAATAAGAAGACTTACCGGCCCAAACGAATTACTGTCAAAACTGTGTCCATGATGATCACCTTCAACCCAGATGTGACCACGGGGGACTTTGACATAGCGGTTTTTGTGTCCCATAGTTCTAGAAATAAACAGCATAACCATTGAGAAAAGATCAGAAAAGAGAGAGATCAAACAGCTAAGCATACAAATTCAGGAAAGGTAAAAATACTACTATAAAGATGCAATGGATTATTATAGGTTACATGTAAGGATACTCTAGAATTTTTTTTAAATAAGATGTGGTTAAGACCCTGTAAACCTATCCACAGTATTTTTTTTCATGTTTCTGTAGGTAGGAATTTTGTGCTTAAACAAGATGCACTAGCACCAGATAATGGTTTGCTACTTAACTTAATTCATAATATCCTATGTTTTTATAAAACTCAATAAGCCCCAACAAAATGCAGATCTATTTTATTTCTGACATCTGCTTTTACCTCAATGGTCAACTTGGCCAGCTGCAATCTTCATTTTTTTAGTCAAATAAACTTCTCAAACCAACTGACAGAATTTTCATAACCTTTTAATACTTTAAAATTCAGAATATATAAGAAAAAAAAACCCTTGATGATCTCTTGTCAAATATAAGCTATCAATGTCAACTGAAAATTTTTGATTAGCACCATTCAATTTCATAAATAATTCTTTTTTTTTTTATTTTTGGCTGCGTTGGGTCTTCGTTGCTGTGTGAGGGCTTTTCTCTAGTTGTGGTGAGCGGGGGCTACTTTTTGTTGTGCTAAGTCAGCTTCTCACTGCGGTGGCTTCTCTTGTTGCAGAGCATGGGCTCTAGGTGTGCAGGGCTCAGTAGTTGTGGCTCGTGGGCTCTAGAGGGCAGGCTCAGTAGTTGTGGCGCACGGGCTTAGTGGTTCCATGGCATGTGGGATCTTCCTGGACCAGGGATCGAACCTATATCCCTGCATTGGCAGGCGGATTCTTAACCACTGCGCCACCAGGGAAATCCCATAAATCATTCTTGAAAATGAGAAACTTTTCAACAATTTTGAAGACAATATTTAGATAGCAATGATCGACGATATACATTTAGTGGAACATTCCGTCTTCTTAAGGCTGACAAGGAAACCAAGTAAGGAAAGGCTCTCTCGTACTGTGTTGGTGGCAATGTAAAGTGATACAACTTTTTTCCTATTTTGCCATTGGGGGCCCATTTTTGCCAAATTTATTAATAGACTAAAATGTATATGCCTTTTGACCTAGTTATTTTACTGATAGAAATCCGTTCCAAAGAAATAATCAGAAATATGGACAAATATTTATTACCAGAAATGTTCAGCACAGGCCTTTTGTAACAACAAAAAAAATTATCTTTCTAAATAATCAACAACAAGAGATTGGTTACATAAATTATAGTATAACTAATTAAATAAAAAGGATGGAATTAGATTAAATATTATCCCAAGCCTATAATAATAAATTCTTTTCAGGGCAGAGACTATTTTTTTCTTCTTTCATTCCCCAAAGAATTCCAGACAATGCCTAGCTTAAAGAAGCTTCTCAATAAATAATAGTTGAATGAATAAATGTCACCCCCACGTCTATAGACTTAACCCCAGAGACAGCTTTATACACTGTTCTTTGAGGTGGAGTCCCAATCAGACCATTTTTGTTAGTTAGTAAGTTGTATATATGCAGAAGAATACATAAAAAAGGAAAACTGCACATAAGTTGGTGCTATAGAAATTGAAACTATTCATTATCTAGAATGATTTTTAATTTTCAAGATAATTTCAGTGTTGAATTGGTTTGCTTTATATCACTAAATCATTCATGCAAGGTATTGTGACCATTAGAAGCCCACAGTAAGTAAATGACTGCTGTTTATTTTTAATTACTACTGGGAAGAAGAGTTTCAGCTTTTTAAAGAAAAGCAGAAACAAGTTGAATACATCATACCGTCATATAAATGGGGGGGGGGTTCCTCAATTAAAATCAGTCAATTAGTTGCTGACATCACTAGTCATTTTATCATGAGATTCCTTCTAAGAACTAATATCCCACATCAAGTATTAATGATGGGGAGACGACCCTTTTACTTAATTGTTGGCAAGGCACATTCTCCTAATAAGTCCAAATATTTGTTTACCTTATTAAGTTGGCTATTTTGGATAAGTACTTAGAAAGGAAACAATTACCTATTTTGTCTCCTCAAATAACGATTCAAGAAGAAATATGAAATAAAACCAATCATTTCTGCAATGAAATGGTAGGTTCTAAGTCAAGCATATTCTTCTGGAAAGTGAATCTGATATAAAACTCAGATTCAGTTTCAATGTCATATAAATCAAGGAGTCAAGATACTTGTGATAGAAGATAACAGTATCATAAAATTACCAGTGACAGTTGCACATTTCCTTGCATTGACTATCTTATTTAAAATTTTTAAATACATCCAACTTCCCATCATTTTCTAGCCCCTTGCAATGCTTTATTTTTCTTCATTACACCCACTAACATGATATCTACTTCCTAGTTTATTGGTTTATTGCCTATCTTTCCCCCACTAGAACATAAATTTTGGAACTTTGTGTTTCATATTCACGAGAGTATTCCCAGAGCGCAAAAGAATGCACCATACAAAATGCTCAATAAACATTTGTTAAATGAATGACCAAATGAATGTATAACTGAAGAATGAAAAATACTTTCACAAAGGTTGAATAATACAGTAGAAAGTGCATAGATTCTGGAAACAGACTAAACCAGTTTTAATCTTTATGCAGTTACTCACAAGTAATCTTGTGCAAATTACTTAGTTTCTATCTCCATTTGTCTACCTTTGAAATGGGATGGATTAGACACGCCCTAACTGGGTTGAGATGCAGGTTAGTAGTTAGATGAGAATATAATGGAGAGGTTGTTATAGAGCATGGTCTCTGCAATCAGCCTATCTTGGCTTTGATGTCTGACTTAACACTTCCAAGTTTATGTAATCTTGGACAAGTTGATAAAACTCAAGCGTTGGTTTCCTCATTTGCAGAATGGGGCAAATAATAGTACCTAACTCAAAAAGTGGTTCTATGCATAAAAGTGGCATATATTAAACACTTGATAAATGGATTCTCTTACAGTTGAGACTTTTTAAGTAAAGCACTCAATCTAGTTCTTATGTACAGTAAGAACTCAGTAAGCCATAGTTATTATTGCTATTATCTTCCTTTGTCCACTGTTTTCTTTCATTTTATAATTCAGAATGTGTTCAGCCTCTACTGTCTATTATCATCAGTCTTTTAAAATTACCTGAGCTATGCTTCAATAATTTCTTTCCCCCCACATTTGCACTGGGGCTATAGACTATCTTTTATGGTACAGTGAGTCTTATTTTTCTTTTATTCTTATGCCCTTCTGGGATATTCTAAAACTTACATGTGAAAACACAATCTATCTGTTTGTACATATGCAAGCATGCAGAGAGTAGCAGGTGAAAGCACAATCTATTTGTTTTCACTTACTAATTCTTAGGTATTTGAATGTTGCTATGCTAATAGAGAATGGTTTATCTAGACACTAGACAGGGTGTGAAATAACTCTTTGAGTTGTAGAACCCTGCTAAAATTCATGCCATATACACATATTTAATTTCTCAGGCTTCAATCTAACTTCTAAAAAAATAACCCAAAGTAGCTTTAAAAAATATGACGTTAAAATATTGAGCTGGTTCCTTTTAGGACTGCCAAAGAAATATAATACTTCTAATAGAATCTCTCTAGAGAAGGAATTTTAAATAGCTTTGTGCTCCTGAATTCACATAAAAGAAAGACAAGGTAATCTTTTCGGTGATTTAACAGTTAAGTGAGGTGTCAGCCTACAAGGTTGTATGTATCTATGGCTTGCAAATAATTTTGGTTTTGACTGTCAAAAATGAGTTCTGTGTGGTATTCTAACTACCTGTCTACAAAAAGGCATTTTTAGTACTAGCTTTACCAAGACAAGTTACCTAGGTCTTATAAATGGAATGAAGAATGATTTTTTCCAATTTGATTTGACCTTGAAAACAATGGGTTTTGTTTTTTTTTTTAGGTCTCTGAGTGTTTTGAGTGTCATCAGTTGAATACAAACTTGTCTATGTAATCCTTGATGTCACAGAAGGAAACAAATTCATATTTAAAGTATTTCCCAAATACACACACACATATTCTTAACGTAGGTAATTAGTATTAATAATTCAAAATTGATTAAGGTATTTTTATTTATTTATTTTTCAAACCATTCTACTGAATTTTTTTCCTTGTCTAAAGTAGTGGCTGTCCTGAACAGCTTTACTGGACACTCCCTGTATCCTAGACCCCCTGGGTTTTCATTGTCCAGAAGGGGTCAGGAGGATAGAGCTCAGGATTCAGTAAGATCAAGAGTTGGAACTAGATCTCTTTTATCATCATTAATAGACTGACTAGAAAAAAGTAATCTACCATCAGGAAAGGAAAATGAAAAGGACATTTGCCTATCTAGGGTGACCTCTGGAAGGGAACAATTCTCTCTTGAGAGTCCACATCCTGCTCTCAAGGTGAGACGGGTTCAAATTCACACTGCTTATGTGGTCTGGGATAGTCAAGAATGAACTTTAATTGGCTCCAGGAATCTGGCAGAAGGAACTATAAATCTCTTCAGGGATAATCCCTCAATTCAGAGTTTTCAAGTTTTCTATAGATAAGTCCCAGTCAATAGGCACTCACAATCCAAAAAACAGAACTCACAAGGAAATAACCAGCATTAATGAGTCAGAACTCATTAACAAACAGCAGAATTTGACCACCAAGGACTTAAAATGCTGGATTTCTCAAACATAGAATATAATTTATACAAATTCAAATATTTTTAAAAATTAAAAAAAGGGAATTAAAAACATGAGCAAGGAACAATATACATTTTTAAATGACAGATATTTGAGAAAAAATCAAACAGAGCTTCTAAAAATTAAAATATACTATTAAATAGATGGATTAAAAAGCAGATGAATATAAATGAAAGAAAGAAGAACTGAGAAAAGAAAAGAAAGAAAGATTACTTAGACTTTAGCACAGAGAGGTAAGGAAATGAACAGTAGGAGAGATGGAGAACATTATTCGAAAATGTAATATAAGTATAATGAGAGTCCCAAGGGAAGAGAATAAAAAGGAACAAGGAAGAGATAACATTTGAGAGATAGTGATAGAAAATTTTCCAGAACTGATTAAAGCATGAATTACAGCTTCAGTAATCAAAGTGAATCACAAGTAAGATAAATAAATGGAAAGAAATCACACCGTGATACACTGTAATGAAACTGCAGAACACTAAGGAACCCTTCTTCCCTAAAAAATTTTTGAAAAGCTGCAGGAGAAAAAAGAGTAGATTATCTTCAAAGGAATAGCAAACTGACAGCAGAGTTCCCTTTTTAGGAGATAAATATAATCCAGCAATTTTAAGTGTACAGCTCAATGAGTTTTAAAAATCTATCCAACCCCATAATCACTAGATCAAGATATGAAACATCCGATCACCCAGAAAAGGCCCCTCATGCCCTTCTGCAGGCAGACCTGCCTCCCTCCATCCTCAGCTCCCAGCAACCACGGCTGAGCTTTTTGTCACCATAGTTGTGCCTCTTCTAGAATTTCACATAAATGGGATCATTCTATATGCATTCTTTGATTTCTGGTTTTCTTTCTTTAATGTAGTCTATTTGCTTTTGAGATTAATCTGTGTTGTTGTACATGTTAGTCACTTGTTACTTTTTTCTTAATAGTATACTGCTATAGAGATATAACACAATTAGTTTATCAATCAATAGTTCAAGGACACTTGGATTCTTTCCAGTTTTTGGCTTTTATCAATAAAGCCACCATGAACCTATAAGTATTTATGTGGCTACATGTTTTCATTACTCCTGGGTAAATATCTACAAATGAAATGGCTGAGTCCTGTAGTAACCGAATGTTTAGCCTTGCAACATGTCAGACTGGCTTCCAATGCAGCTGTACCAACAATGTGTGAGTTCCAGTTGTTCCATACACCACTGACACTTGATAATCACCATTCTTTTAAATTTTAGGGGCCTACCAAGATTATAACTTATACCATGATTCAAAACATAAGCCACAAAGCAGTCTATTATATATATATAACAGATAACAGTCTAAACTACCATAGACAAAATTTCACAAGCTGGAAGCATCTGCAAGAAAATAATTGGTGAATGGAGGAATAAGTAAATGAACGAATGTCAAATGTTGCTAACTGCAGAGGTGTTCAAAGGATGATATTGTTTTAGGCTGGAATAGTCAGAAAAGGCACTATGTATATTTGAATTCAGATATGAAGAACAGATAAAACCTAAAAGGTAAGGAAGATAGTGTGGGTTTCAAATCCCATTCGCTTATAGAAAAAAAGATTTCTTTTTCCTTAGTACATTATTTTCTGGAGATATAACACTGTAAATTAAGGGAGATATTTCATAAATCACTTTCTAATGAGGACATTCAATTGTTATAATTTATAGAAAAATTAAATATATTTAAATTATTTTATTCTAAAAATGTATTATTGATTTTTCTCTTATATATTCTATTTGTTATTACAATATACCCAATATTAACTTAGATCATATTGAGTCAAAAAGTTTAAGGTAAATATATTATTGAATTATAGCATAATTATAAATATTATATAAGCTATCTGAATATATAAAATATAACTCCACAAAGTAAATAATGTAACTAACTTACATATATTTAAAATTAGTGGGCTTCCCTGGTGGCGCAGTGGTTGGGAGTCTGCCTGCCAATGCAGGGGACACGGGTTCAAGCCCTGGTCTGGGAGGATCCCACATGCCGCGGAGCAACTGGGCCCTGTGAGCCACAGCTGCTGAGCCTGCGCGTCTGGAGCCTGTGCTCCGCAACGGGAGAGGCCGCGATGGTGAGAGGCCCGCGCACCGCGATGAAGGGTGGACCCCGCTTGCCGCAGCTAGAGAAGGCCCTCGCACAGAAACGAAGACCCAACACAGCCAAAAATAAATAAATAAATTAAAAAAAAAAATTAGTTTTTGCTAAAATGATCACCAATTACATGACATGTCAAAGGTGTAAATAACATAATCAGTTTACCTATTATTAACTGGATCTTATCATGTAATATATATAGTGATTCATTCAATGCATGGCTTCCTAGCAAACAAATTTAAATAGGACAGTGAACTTGTAATGCATAATTTTATTTTTCAAAAAAAAATCAATATGTATTATAAATGGTATTGTTGTGCTTGTTTACAAAGTTCTCTTTCAAAATGATTTCCTGGGTGTCCACATCATTCATCGTTTAGTTCCACAGGTTTTTCCCACATGCTAGTTACAGAGGGGGGCGGGGTAAACACATTTCACTGCTTTCTTAATGGAAGGTCCAATAATACTTAGATATTAGAGGAACTATGAACAATTTTCCATCTGTTTGCTCTGATCTCAGTCTTATAACTTTAACTTTTTAGTATTAAAAGGAATGGTTACTATTCTCTTTATTTCCTACAAACAAAATTAATAAGCCTTTGGATTAATTACTAGTAAAACAAAAAAATAAATGCCTCAGAGCTAAAGAGATCACCAAACAATGGCTCTTCTTTAAAAATATCTCTTTAGAATAGGAATAATAGATAACTTTGAAGCTGGAAAGCAGTGTGGCAGAGGGAAAATTAATATAGGCTTCCAAGCTAGACAGACTCGGGTTGAATTCCAGTTCTGCCACTTCCTACTTGCATGGCCTTGAGCTCCTCAGTTGTAATAGAGGATAACACTATCTGCTTCATAGAGATATGAGATATGAGATAAGGCATGTAACATTTTTAGAATAGTGCCTGGCAGAATAGACCCTAATAAATGGTAAACTTCATTATCAGAATTAGGGAATAAGCTTAGCTGTTCTTATGATACAATAATTAAGATAGCTAGAAAAAAAAAAAACTTCTCTAATTCAAATTAATTCCACAAATATTTATTAAGTACCCAGTGGTATCAAGAACTGTTAGGCACTAGAGATGTAAACATAAATATGACACAGACCTGCCCTGGAAGAATTTTTTAGCTTAGCTAAGTAAATAGACTATTTTTTAAACATACAATTTCAACTCAAAGTGGTAAGTCAATGTTACAGGTGCAAATAGGGCAAAATAAGGAGCTGGGCAACAGATATCCAACTCAGCTAGGGTTACAGGGTAGTCTTCAGGGAAAGGTAATACCTTTCATATATTATACCCATATTTCTGAAATTATCAACATCCATGTATTACATGATGGGTATAAATAATCAGCATCCCTAAACCACCAAATTTAAGCCAAGGAAAAGGTACATAATATTGCAACTGTGGATGAAGAATGTCACCTTCCATATCAGTAAACAAAGGATTTTGCGGCCATCAAGCCATCAGCCACTATAGCCGCTCCCGGACTGTGCACCCTGAGAGGACTCAGGGTGGGAAAGCAGGATGCTGGCCCTAGATAGATAAGGTACATATCAAAGGAATGATTTCAATGAGCCCAGACAGATTCTGGTATCTTCCCATACACAGAAAAGCGCTAAATTCATTAACTTGAGATGTCTGGCTTTCTTTAATTAACAGTAATCTTTTGATGTTGTGACTGCCTGGCTTTTGTTGCAGAAACTCCTACATATCCAGGCTCCTCCCTTAGCTCTTGGGAGCCGTCCCTCAGCGCTATCTGAGAGGCTGCCTCCAGGTTTCAGTCCTCAGAAAGTCGGCCGGAGAAAACATCATTCTCAAATTTTAGGCTGTGCATTTTTTCCAACTGACACAACCAATTTAAAAAAATCAGTATTTTAAAAAATAAAAAAAGAATCTGAAAGTTTCATGTACAAGCTAGGATTGAGGAAAGTCTTTTTAAGCAAGACTAAAAACCAAAAGTTATAAAATATACAAATATCTGAATATTTAAGAATTAAAAACATTTTGTACCATACAAAGTCAAGAGATTAACACTAGCTTTGGAAAAAAAAAACATTGCCCAAATGACATACAAAGCGAAAATATCTACACCATAAAAATATCCTCACAGTCACTCACATTAAAAAAAAAAAAAAAAAAAAAAGACAAACAATCCAACAGAAGATGGGTAAAAGATATAAATAGGCAAGTTACAGATGAGTCATATGAAAAACCACTCAAATTTGCTAGCATTCAGGAAAATACAAATTAAACACAAGATACTACTTTATAACCAACAGCTGAAAAATTAAAAAGAGCTTTAATATCTACTGCTGGCAGAAGTATAGGAAAAGTATACTCTTTCACATTACTGGTAGAAATATGAAGAGTTATAATCTTTTTGGAAAGCAATCTGGCAACATCTATAAAATTTTAAAAATTCATTTGCCTTATGACCTAGCAATTCTACTTCGGGGATTCAATGTCATAAAAATAATTGTATAAGGACACAGGTACCAACAATGTTTATTACAACGTTGTTCATTATGGCAAAAAAATTGGAAGCAAAGAAAATTACTAAAAACAGAGGAATGGTTTAATAAATAATGGAGGGCCCATACCATGGAATGCTGTACAACCCATTAAAAGAACAAAAATAAAGCCATTAACTGATTTGAGAGATTTTTCAAAAAGTACTATTGAATGATAAAAGTAGAAAAGTACATGTGATATGTTTCCACTTTTGTGAAAAAAATGTTGACAAAAAGTCAGTATATATGTAAATGTGAATATAGGAAGCACTGTTTCAGAATAAAGAAAATCATATTGGGGATACACAAGAGGCTATAGACCTGAGTGAGGGATGGGGAAACTAATACAAGAGAAAGGAGAAAGAAGGAAGAGCAAAGACAAAAAAGAAAAAAAAAAGGCATTTCTAAATAAGGCATTATGATATTACCATATTCATGCCTTCATGTAAATTTTAAGTGGATTCATATCAAAGCTAACTACAATAGACAAAATACAAATATATTTATATGTACATATATAAATGCAAAGCATAAAATAAACATTTAGAGAAGAGCTAAAAAGCATGGCATCATAGCAGTGAAACTAGACAAAAAATAACAATAAAGAGTAAAATAAACACTACTTTATAAAAGCCAGAAGTGTTAATTGGGTGTAATATTTCCAGGGGTCCTCCCATCTGGGGTCTTTCCTCTTAGGCTGAATGCATCAGCAGATAAATGTTGCAGGGGGGCAGGGACAAATGGTATACCAGTTTATGGAAATATCCTTCATTTCGCTATACCTATGGGTCCCCAATTAGCCACTCACTGCACTAAGCAAAGGATCTGTCAAATGTTAGTTCCAGTAGGATGCCTATTAACATAAATCATTTCTATTGAAGCAATGGTTATGAAATGTCTTCATATTTAGAAGTCAAAAAAATGTGGATTCAGTCCACAGATGCCAAAGGTATAGGGCAGGCAAATTTTCACCTCTGCCCTCTTAGAATTTTCAGCTGGGCCTGAGAAGTAAACTGACAGAAACTGATTAACCGGAGAAAAGCAAAGTTGGCCCCAGATGTGGAGGGCCAACTGTACTGTGCCATCTTATATAAGGGACTTGAGCATCCCTGGATATTGGTATTTGAGGGGGGTCCTGGAACCAATTCCCCTCCGATACTGAGGGATATACTTGTATAAATATATACAAATTTATATAAACTTTATGTTACACAGGAGCCCTCATAAGGAATGAAGACACAAAGAAAGGCAGAACCTACATGATTTTTTATAGTTGGCTGAACAAAGAGAGGTAATTATGGAGAAGTAAATGAATTATGTGCAGAGGCTAAAGGAAGATAAGAATTATTATAGAAGGTCCATTTGTGTAGAATTCTCTGGGTCTCAACTTCTTGTCCCTGATGATAAGAATGTTACTTTTGCTTCTATTACAGAGGACATAACTCACATGAGAATTTCATCTCCTGCTTTTAAGAAAAAGAAGGGAACAGGATTTGCTATTTTTCAAGTCCTTTTAAATCAAAATAATCCTTATGCCAAGGTGGCATATTTTGGAGTGGCATATTCTGCCACCCTTCACAGGCAAAAGCAAAACACAAAAGCAAACAAAAAATATAAAACACAACAAAACCGCCAAACCAAATACGAACAACAACAAAAGAAACCATGTTCTCGACTTCCTGAGAGATGTCTCCCCATCTGTGATTAAAATTAAAAGAGAGAAAGATATAAGAGTGGGGGGTACCTACTGATGGGCTGAGGATGCTCTGGTCCTCCCTGACATAAAATTCATAAAGAATCAAAAGAGAGCCTCTAGCTGCAAAATCAGTTGTTTTTCCTGGCTTCATTTTAATGAAAAAACTTAGCCACCATTCAACATAGTCATTAGACTGAAACTTATTATCCTCTGTGGGGTGGAAAGCTCTGGAAACCTTCTGCATCTGCGCTCCTGTTTCAGAGTTGATGACTTAATGTTTTTAAGCCACTGTTTAGGCCTTCTAGGACACAAAGACAACTCTAATCAAGGCATATGAACTGACCAATTTGCTTTCTTTTCCTCTCTTCTTTGTGGAGGCCTGCAATTTTATTTTTTAAGAATCTGTTCCTCTGTTAACTCTACTCATTATTTATTTCCTACAATGGTTATGAAAATATTTGATCTTCAAAGTGTAGCATGATGCAGTGTCTTTGTTTTTTAACATCTTTATTGGAGTATAATTGCTTTACAGTGTTGTGTTAGTTTCTGCTGTATAACAAAGTGAATCAGCTATATGTATACATATATCCCCATATCCCCTCCCTCTTGCATCTGCCTCCCACCTTCCTTATCCCACCCGGCTAGGTGGTAGCAAAGCACCGAGCTGATTTCCCTGTGCAATGTAGTTGCTTTCCACTAGCTATCTATTTTACATTTGGTAGTGTACATATACTACTCTTGCACTTCGTCCCAGCTTCCCCTTCTCCCACTGCCTGTGTTCTCAAGTCCATTCTCTACGTCTGCATCTTTACTCCGGTCCTGCCCCTAGGTTCATCAGAACCATTTTTTTTTTATTCCATATATGTGTGTTAGCTATTTGTTTTTCCTTTCTGACTTACTTCACTGTTGGACAGACTCTAGGTCCATCCACCTCACTACAAATAACTCAATTTCATGTTTTTTATGGCTGAGTAATATTCCATTGTATATGTGTGCCACATCTTTATCCATTCATTTGTCGATGGACACTTAGGTTGCTTCCATGTCCTGCCTATAGTAAATAGTGCTGCAATGAACATTGTGGTACATGACCTTTTTGAATTATGGTTTTCTCAGGGTATATACCCAGTAGTGGGAGTGCTGGGTCATATGTTAGTTCTATTTTTAGCTTTTTAAGGAACCTCCATACTGTTCTCCTTAGTGGCTGTATCAGTTTACATTCCCACAAACAGTGCAAGAGGGATCCCTTTTCTCCACACACTCTCCAGCATTGTTTGTAGATTTTTTGATGATGCCCATTCTGATCGGTGTGAGGTGATAGCTCATTGTAGTTTTGATTTGCATTTCTCTAATGATTAGTGATGTTGAACATTCTTTCATGTGTTTGTTGGTAATCTGTATATCTTCTTTGGAGAAATGTCTATTTAGGTCTTCAGCCCATTTTTGGATTGGGTTGTTTTTTTGATATCGAGCTGCTTGTAAAGTTTGGAGATTAATCTTTTATCAGTTGCTTCGTTTGCAAATATTTTCTCCCATACTGAGGGTTGTCTTTTCGTCTTGTTTATGGTTTCCTTTGCTGTGCAAAAGTTTTTAAGTTTCATTAGGTCCCATTTGTTTATTTTTGTTTTTATTTCCATTTCTCTAGGAGGTGGGTCAGAAAGGATCTTGCTGTGATTTATGTCACAGGGCGTTTTGCCTATGTTTTCCTGAAGATTTTATAGTGTCCTGTCTTACATTTAGGTCTTTAATCCATTTTGAGTTTATTTTTGTGTATGGTGTTAGGGAGTGTTCTAATTCCATTCTTTTACATGCAGCTGTCCAGTTTTCCAAGCACCACTTATTGAAGAGGCTGTCTTTTCTCCATTGTATATTCTTGCCTCCTTTATCAAAGATAAGGTGACCATAGGTGCGTGGGTTTATCTCTAGGCTTTCTATCCTGTCCCATTGGTCTACGTTTCTGTTTTGGTGCCAGTACCATACTGTCTTGATTACTGTAGCTTTGTAGAATAGTCTGAAGTCAGGGAGCCTGATTTCTCCAGCTCCGTTTCCTTCTCAAGATTGTTTTGGCTATTTGGGGTCTTTTGTGTTTCCATACAAATTGTACACTTTTTTGTTCTAATTCTGTGAAAAATGCCATTGGTGGTTTGATAGGGATCGCATCGAACCTGTAGACTGCTTTGGGTAGTATAGTCATTTTCACAACATAGATTCTTCCAATCCAAGAACATGGTATATCTCTCCATCTGTTGGTATCATCTTTAATTTCTTTCATCAGTGTCTTATAGTTTTCTGCATACAGGTCTTTTTTCTCCTTAGGTGGGTTTATTCCTAGGTATTTTATTCTTTTAGTTGCAATGGCAAATGGGAGTGTTTCCTTAATTTCTCTTTCAGATTTTTCATCATTAGTGTATAGGAATGCAAGAGATTTCTGTGCATTAATACTGTATCCTGCTACTCTACCTAATTCATTGATTAGCTCTAGTGGTTTTCTGGTGGCATCTTTAGGATTCTCTATGTATAGTATCATGTCATCTGCAAACAGTGACAGTTTTACTTCTTCTTTTCCGATTTGCATTCCTTTTATTTCGTTTTCTTCTCTGACTGCTGTGGCTAAAACGTCCAAAACTACGTTGAATAATAGTGGTGAGAGTGGGCAACCTTGTCTTGTTCCTGATCTTAGAGGAAATGTTTTCAGTTTTTCACCATTGAGAACGATGTTGGCTGTTTGTCTGTCATATTTCGCCTTTATTATGGTGAGGTAGGTTCCCTCTATGCCTACTTTCTGGAGAGTTTTTATCATAAATGGGTGTTGAATCTTGTCAAAAGCTTTTTCTTCATTTATTGAGACAATCATATGGTTTTTCTCCTTCAATTTGTTAATATGGTTTATCACATTGACTGATTTGCATATATTGAAGAATCCTTGCATTCCTGGGATAAACCTCAGTTGATCATGATGTATGATCCTTTTAATGTGCTGTTGGATTCTGTTTGCTAGTATTTTGTTGAGGATTTTTGCATGTATGTTCATCAGTCATATTGGCCTATAGTTCTCTTTTTTTGTGGCACCTTTGTCTGGTTTTGGTATCAGGGTGATTGTGGCCTTGTAGAATGAGTTTGGGAGTGTTCCTTCCTCTGCTATATTTTCGAAGAGTTTGAAAAGGATAGGTGTTAGCTCTTCTCTAAATGTTTGATAGAATTCACCTGTGAAGCCATCTGGTCCTGGGCTTTACTTTGTTGGAAGATTTTTAATCACAGTTTCAATTTTAGAGCTTGTGATTTGTCTATTCATATTTTCTATTTCTTCCTGGTTCAGTCTTGGAAGGTTGTGCTTTTCTAAGAATTTGTCCATTTCTTCCAGGTTGTCCATTTTGTTGGCATATATTTGCTTGTAGTAATCTCTCATGATCCTTTGTATTTCTGCGCTGTCAGTTGTTACTTCCCCTTTTTCATTTCTAATTCTGTTGATTTGAGTCTTCTCCCTCTTTTTCTTGATGAGTCTGGCTGATGGTTTATCAATTTTATTTATCTTCTCAAAGAACCAGCTTCTAGTTTTATTAATCTTTGCTATCGTGTCCTGCATTTCTTTTTCATTTATTTCTGATCTGATCTTTATTTCTTTCCTTCTGCTAACTTTGGCGTTTTCTTTGTTCTTCTTTCTCTAATTGCTTTAGTTGTAAGGTTACATTGTTTCTTTGAGATGTTTCTTGTTTCCTGAGGTAGGACTGTATTGCTATAAACTTCCCTCTTAGAACTGCTTTTGCTGCATCCCATAGGTGTTGGGTCATCGTGTTTTCATTGTCATTTTTTTCTAGGTATTTTTTGATTTCCTCTTTGATTTCTTCAGTGATCTCTTGGTTATTTCATAGTGTATTGTTTAGCCTCCATGTGTTTCTATTTTTTACAGTGTTTTTTTTTTCTGTAATTGATATCTAGTCTCATAACGTTGTGTTCGGAAAATATACTTGATGTGATTTCAAATTTGTTAAATTTACCAAGGCTTGATTTGTTACCCAAGATATGTTCCATCCTGGAGAATGTTCCATGAGCACTTGGGAAGAAAGTGTATTCTGTTGTTTCTGGATGGAATGTCCTGTAAATATCAATTAAGCCCATCGTGTTTAATGTGTCATTTAAAGCTTGTGTTTCCTTATTTATCTTCATTTTGGTTGATGTGTCCATTGGTGAAAGTGGGGTGTTAAAGTCCCCTACTAATTTTGTGTTACTGTTGATTTCCCCTTTTATGGCTGTTAACATTTGCCTTATGTGTTGAGGTGCTCTTATGTTGGGTGCATAAATATTTACAATTGTTATATCCTCTTCTTGGATTAATCCCTTGATCATTATGAACTTATCCCTCTTTGTCTCTTGTAATAGTCTTTATTTTAAAGTCTACTTTGTCTGATATGAGAATTGCTACTCCAGCTTTGTTATGATTTCCATTTGCTTGGAATATCTTTTTCTATCCCCTCACTTTCAGTCTGTATGTGTCCCTAGGTCTGAAGAGGGTCTCTTGTAGACAGCATATGTACAGGTCTTATTTTTGTATCCATTCAGCTAGTCTATTTCTTTTGGTTGAAACATTTAATCCATTTACATTTAAGGTAATTATCGATATGTATGTTCCTATTTCCATTTTCTTAATTGTTTTGGGTTTGTTATTGTAGGTCTTTTCCTTCTCTTGTGTTTGCTGCCTAGAGAAGTTTCTTTAGCATTTGTTGTAAAGCTGGTTTGGTGGTGCTGAATTCTCTTAGTTTTTGCTTGTCTGTAAAGGTTTTAATTTCTCCTTTGAATCTGAATGAGATCCTTGCTGGGTAGAGTAATCTTAGCTGTAGGTTTTTCCCTTTCATCACTTTAAATATGTCCTGCCACTCCCTTCTGGCTTGCAGAGTTTCTGCTGAAAGATCAGCTGTTAACCTTATGGGCATTCCCTTGTATGTTATTTGTTGTTTTTCCCTTGCTGCTTTTAATATTTTTTCATTGTATTTAATTTTTGATAGTTTGATTAATATGTGTCTCAGTGTGTTTCTCTTTGGGTTTTTCCTGTATGGTACTCTCTGGTCTTCCTGGACCTGATTGCCTATTTCCTTTCCCATGTTGGGGAAGTTTTCAACTATAATCTCTTCAAATATTTTCTCAGTCCCTTCCTTTTTCTCTTCTTCTTCTGGGACCCCCATAATTCGAATGTCCGCGCGTTTAATGTTGTCCCAGTGGTGTCTGAGACTGTCCTCAATTCTTTTCATTCTTTTTTCTTTATTCTACCCCCTGGCAGTTATTTCCACCATTTTATCTTCCAGCTCACTTATCCGTTCTTCTGCCTCAGTTATTCTGCTATTGATTCCTTCTAGAGAATTTTAAATTTTATTTAATGTGTTGTTCATCACTGTTTGTTTGCTCTTCAGTTCTCCTAGATCCTCATTAAATATTTCTTGTATTTTCTCCATTTTGTTTCTGAGATTTTGGATCATCTTTACTGTCATTACTCTGAATTCTTTTTCAGGTAGGTTGCCTATTTCATCTTCATTATTTGGTCTTGTAGGTTTTTACCTTTGTCCTTCGTCTGTAACATTTTTTTTTCATTTTTTTTTTTTTTTGATGGGTGGTGTTGTATTCCTGTCTTACTGGTTGTTTGGCCTGAGATGTCCTGCACCGTAGTTTGCAGGCAGTTGGATAGAGCTGGGTCTTGGTGCTGAGATGAGGACCTTTGGGAGGTCTCACTCTGATTGATATTCCCTGGGGTCTGAGATTCTCTGTTAGTCCAGCGGTTTGGACTCGGAGCCCCCACCACAGGAGCTCAGGCCCAACCCCCAGCCTGGTTACCAAGATCCCACAAGCTTCGTGGTGCGGTTAAAAAAAAGAAGAAAGAAAGAAAAAAAGCAGTAAAATATCAAAGAATAAAAAATAAAATAAAATTAGAAAGATAAAATATATACTAGGAAAAATGAAACTATAATTGAAACAACTGCAACAAGGAAAATTAAAACCACTACAGAAAAAAGAAAATAAAACAGGAGTGGGGGGGAACAAGCCGTAAAGAGAGATCACTAACAAAGTATAAAGAATAAAATAAAATTAGAAAAATAAAAGATTTATTAGGGAAAATAAAAATGTAAAAGAATCAACAACAATGAAATAACAAGGTAAAACAGAACCCCAATCTAAAAGAGGAAAAAAGAAAAGAAATGAAAAAAAATGCCTTGGCTATGGGGGTGGAGTTTAGGCGAGGGGTGTAACTTAAGCAGGGGCAGGGATTAGAGTGGGGCGGAGTTTAGGCAGGTGGGGGTGTGACATTTGAGCATGGGGTAGGGCCTCTGCTGAGGACCTGCACAGAATGGGAGAGGCAGCAGGTGGAAAGGAGGGCCTGTGGAGTGTGGGGTTCCAGAGTTTGGAGGTAGGGCCCTGAGTGAGGGTGTGTGGGTGGGGTTTAGGCCCAGCTCGTTGGAGGGGGTGTCTGAGTGTAGAGGTGGGGCCCTGGGGGGGGGTGTATGGGGGGGCTTGGGCTCTGCGGCAGGAGGAAGGCTCCGAGGGCAGAGGATTAGGCCCGGGAGCCCAACAGGCTTCCCGGTGCCTAAGTGGACAGGGAAAGCACTGGCCACATTCCCTTCTGTTCCTTCGTGCCCCTCCCCCCATCTCCCCCAGGGTCTCCCCGTCACCATTGGATCCCTCACCGTGCATGGGTCCCACTGGGTGTAGGAACCCCTTCCCTCCCCCAGCCACCCCTCAGGGGTCCTGGTCTGGAGGTCTGGCCTTTACTTTTGCTCCCCCTTCCATCCCTCCCTCCCACTCCCTCAGGACCCACGCAGCTGGATGGGGCTGAGGTGGGCAGAGGATCAGGCCCAGGACCTCAACAGGTTCCTGGGTGTCCAAGTGGGCAGGGGAAACCTGGCCATGCTCCCTTTTGATCCTCTGCCCTCCCAATGGTCCCCCCATTTCCCCCTTTGGGCGTGGGATCCCTTCATCTCCCCCAGCCGCCCCTGAGGGGCACCAGTCCTGTCCCGCCTCCACTTCTCCTCCCCTTCACTCCCCCCACGCCCCACGTCCTACCCGGTCGCTGGGGGTTCCCTCCCATCCCCTTATGTGTCAGTGGTCCCCTACCGGTGCCTGGTAGGTGCCCTAGTTGTCATGCAGTATCTTTTGAAATAACTTTACATTTAGTTTTTTTATCACTGTTTTTTTAAGTGTTAATTACCTACCAATAACATTTCAATAACAACTATATCACAAGGACCAATTGGATTTTGGTTAAATTCAAATCGAGATCCTTCTTTTTACATGATCAATATTGCAAAATAGTAGAACTAACTAATCAAAGCCAGCAGGGATTAGTTTAGTCATCAATCATTTTCCAACCAAATATTCCTTAATATGTCTTCATTTAACACTTTCATTCAAACAAAGTACTACAGAGAGAGAATATAATGATTTCTTAAAAGAATTACCATACTAGATTACACATTCGACAGCTATAGACTATTCTTCATAAAATATAAATATGAATAAAACAGGTTTTATGAAGTACCAAATAAGGAATCTTGCTAATTTAAGTCCCAATTGCTTCAGCCTACAAGAACCTGTATTATAAATCCACATTATAATGTTTAGAATGCCAGCATTCATATATAAATAGGTGAGTGAATTGTTGGAAAGTCACAAAAGATGATGTTTTTCCTTCCCTAGTCATAGAACTATCACGTGGTGGCAGGGCCCTTACCTGGGAATTCTCTGGGCTGCAAAGCATGAATGAGGTTATGGATCGAATACCTGGAGGCCAAGTGGTTTGCTGTAAACAAAAAGTTTACTTAAGGCTTCCTAGGATATTTTGTTTCATAATTACCTTTGAATATTTGCTACCAATGACCTAAGTTTCAAGGAAGTAGACAGCGATTTTATCAGCTTCCAAGAAATGTGCTCTGCAGTGGAAGCCTGACTTTTCCACTGTGGAAGAGAAAATACAGGGAATGTTCAATTCAGGTAGAAAAAACAGGAAATCACTTTTAATGAGGTCTTATTAAACTTCTAATGCAACCCAGAATAATATTAAGTAGCATAAAATTGACTTCTATATCCACTGAGTTCGTATGGTGAAGCCTGACCTGTAAGAAACTGGATTCAAGTGGATAAAGTAAATCTTAAAAAGATGTAATTTTTTTCATCTTGTTGTGAAGATATAAATTGACGAGTAAATCCTCCCTCCATAGACACATCCTCTTGATGTTCTGCCATGTAGGCCAATTGCTATCCTCCTAAAGTAAATTTTTAAATAATATAAATCACCTTGTGAAACTTTGAAACCAGATGGAAAAGCCACAGCTAAAAGGAAAAAAAAAATCATTTTTAATTATACCTGGGGTCCAACAACTACCTGCGTCCTCCTTAGCTCCCACACTGGTCCAAACCACCAGCATCTCCTTCCTGAACTCACTGGTTTTCATGTCTCTACTCTCCTCTATCTTTAGTCATTCTCCATACAAGTCTAATCATATCATATTTCTGCCGTGCTGAAAAATTTCCAGGGGCTTCCCCTCACACTTAGAATAAAGTCCAAATTTCTTACTGTAACCTACAAGCCCTTACATCCAAGATTCTGGGCCTTGGAACTATAGATATTTTGGACAAGGTAATTCTTAGCCACGAGGAGCCGTCCTGTGCAATTTGGGATGCTTAGTCGCACCCCTGCCTTCCACCCACTAGACGCCAGTAGCGTCCCTTTCACAGCTGTGACAACCGAAAATGTCACCGGGCATTGCCAAATGTCCCTTGGGGGCAAAGTCCCCCCCTCCAGGAATCACTGCTCTGCGTGATGTGGCCCCTCACTGCGCCTCTGTCCTCATCTCCTCTGGCTCATTCGACTTCAATCACAGCAGCCTCTTCCATGTCCCTCCCACAGACCAAGAGCCCACTTGACTCCGGCCCTTTTCTGCACTTCCTGTTCTCTGCATGGAATGCTCTTTGCGTTCTATGTCCCTGCTTAAATGTTCTCTCTCTTTCTCTAAAACAGCTCCGCCTGCCACCCTCTACCCCTTAGCATACTTTTCTGCATAGCACTTATCTGCTCCTTAGCTTAATAATCTATCTCACTGTTTACTTGATTTTTGTCTGTCTCCCTGACTTGACAAAATTCCACAATGCCAGAGACTTGAACTGTTTTGTTTAATGCTGTCTTCTTAATTTCTAAAACAGCGCCTGTCTATGTTTTCCATAGGTGCTCAGTAAATATATACTGAGTAAATGGATGAATAAGTGTGAATTCTGGTAGCAGTCCTCTTTAGAATACTGTAAACAATTTGTGGTTGCTGTTTCTCTCATTTTGATAATAGCTTCATATAATAGCCTAAATTGAAGAGGATTTTAGAAGTCTCCAGGTAACACAGTCATTTTACAAGTAAGAAATCTGAGGCCTGGAGAGGTTACTTTGTCAACAATGACTAGACTTAGTTTATCTTAATTGACCTTTAAAAATCAAAATGATGAGAACCAAAATTTTTCAGGGCTTCTCTTATAATCTTCCTTTTGGGTATTTTAGTCTCATTAATGGACATTTCACTTACTAAACTTTTAGAAAATCTGAATTGAATGTGGATATAGGCATTGATCATTATTTAAGAAGGCTATTAGTTGCCATCTTATTAAATAAAGACGATTTGTCTTAGATATTTAGATAGGAAAATCACTCAGTAACATATCAGATCATAAAAGGAATCAATGAAAGAATATCGATGGCCTATAGTTCATAGAAATTGCATTAATTTATGGTTATAAACTAAAATAATTTGGAATATGTAAAGCATAGAATTAGATACTTGGCATAAGCACTATTTGAATGGATTCATTTTATGGACTTTATAGACTGATTTGCATCAAAGTTGTAGGACTACATGGGGAATAAACATTACTGAAACAAACATACACTGTAGTTTATGATAATTTTTAACATGAGTAGTGAGATTCATTCCTATCAATTCAACTCAATTTACATTTATTAAAATGAACATCTAAAACGTACACTATTTTGGAGGGTTCAGGAAGATTAAAAAGCTAAGAATGGCAAAGCGTCTGACCTCAAAGACCTTATAATATAATATAGTACAAGAGATGAAGTAAGTACCTGGAAACCACAACACAAACAGAATCTGATAAGTGCTGGATTTGAGATATAATAATGATGATAATTGACCATCTGTTGAGTCCTTATTATGGACCAAGTAGTAGACTAAATGATAGTAATTTAGACTTTCTCAAGCAAAGAAAATAGTAAAGGATTTGAACACTGATACACAGAAACCTGTGTACTTAACTACTATTCTGCACTCCTTTAAGAAAAAGAATAATTCTGACTAGGCTGATCCTGATCTGGGAAATTAGAAAAATACAAATATGACCATGAGTGGTACAAAATGTGACAAAAGGTATGTAGATGATAAAGTGCATCAAGGGTTCATGTTAGAAAAACCCTGAATTATTTGGTTTGGCTGTAATGTAGTTTAACAGAAGCCAGCAAATGTAGGCTGTAGGTTGAGGATGGACTGACCATATAGAAACTTAAATATCAATCTAAGAAGTATATGTATATTCCATTTTGTGGGCAGTTAGGAACATCTGAAGGGTGATGATCAAAAAAGTTACAAGATTATACAGAATTATCCTCATAGGACTAGCCTAATGGTCAGCTGTCAATGGAAACCATCCCTCCAGATATATTCAATACAGTTAATCTCATACAGAGTGAAGCCCTTGCTTTCTACACACAGCAAGCTTCCACTGATTACAGGGACAATATATCAGTGTACATGTTGTGTGGCCACTTCACTTGAGGTGATGGTTCTTACTGAGACCTAACTGCATTCAATTCATCCCCCTGATTTGGGGACTTGCTATAGAAGGATCACCAGGGAAGCAAAATATTTGAGTACTGCAGCTTTACAGCTCTAGCACATTTTAGGTTAAATGGCTATTTGCCAGTGAAAGTGAGCCCAAGAGAAGCATGTATTCCCTCCTAAGCACCAGAACCATGTAATTAACATAATCTCTGTATCTTTTGATTGGATATCTCATTCTAATAAAAGCAATCCTGTTTCACCCTTATCAAAAATCATATCACTCAGATAATAAATGCTTATAATTATATTCTTTTCATGATTGCAAAATAACACTTTGATTAGATGAAACAGGCTCACCGTGGAAACCTCTACATCCACCTAAACCCTACTTTGCTATTTATTGTCTCAATTATGTTTCATACTTAGTAACCTGCCTTGCAGTTGCATATCTACTACTAACAGCTTTCCCTCCTACAAATGATCAGCCTAACCATAATACCTAAAAATAAAAAATAGAAAACACACAAGTTTTTGGAGCTGATTATTCCCAAATCAAAATTCTGCATGATTCTCTTGTCATATGCATTCTATCCTTAGCACAATATTATTAATCTTTAAGTCATGGTCAAGTCTGTGATTGCCCTATAGATTTATTTTGGATAGGATATTAGGATTAGAAAAGTTTCACTTATTACTTATCCTTATAATTATATTTTTAAAAACTATTCTATTACTTCTTTCCCATAAAAGAAACAAAAGTAAAAAGGATGAATACATTCATCATTTCCCCTAAATTTTCAATTACAATAAATTTTTTCTGGGTAGCTGTTTCTAATAGACATTTAGAGGAGCACACAGCCAGTCTTGGGAGATCTGGAAAGGTATTGCAGAGCAAGTAATATCTAAAACTAAGAGACGAATCAAAGGTAGCAAAAAGAATGTTAGAAAAGGCATTTCAGGCAAAAGGAAAGCATGTTCAAAGGCAGGAAATGAGAGATCAGAAAGTGCCTCATAGGTTAATATTAGAAGAACTCTGAGTTCTGTGGTTTGTCTGGAGCATGGGTATGATGGTACATATGGTACCATATTTCAAAGAGATTAGAAATCCTCTCATCCAACACATTTCAGATTGATAAGTGTCAGGTAATCTTTTTTAAGTTGGCAAGGCAAGGAATTATACCAAAATCTCATACATTCATTTCTTAATCATATCATTGTATTGTAAAACATATAATGCCCAATTAATTCACCAGTCATTTGAGATAAGAAGTCATTCTCTTTGGGTATAAGTGTACAAGTTGAAATTCTGAGAAGTCTTTTATGAACCATACTCATACTACACTGTTTATAATTCCCAGTTTTAGTTTCTTTACATCGGAGTGAAAACTTAAAAGACATTTGTGACAAAACCTGAATACAGAATCCTTCTAGACTTTTACAAATTTTCCCCAGGCTTTCACAGTTGTCTCACCACATTTGACAGCCATTTAGAAAAGAAAACTCATTACAAGTTAGTCTTTCAAAACATCTGACAGTTTTTTTTTCTTTTCCACGTCTCATCAATTTGTATAACATTTAATTAAATTAGACGTGTATGATAATAGGTATAACTAGTGTAAACATGCATGGGAATAAACACAACTGATTTCTTTTAGGCATACATTTTAGCTGGTGGGAATGAAAGTACATAGTATTATATAGAGTGTAACCTTTTAGCTGTGAGTATTCTGGGTTACAGGGCTCAGACAAATGTTTTACAGAAGGAATAGAGAGCTTGAGTGAATCAAGCTTGTCCAGCTGAAGGCTTCATTTAAGAGAGCATCTGTTTAGTTCAGTGTGGCAGATCAACCAGACAGGAGGATGCAACGCCAAGGAAAATGGAGGTTGGAGAGAAGAGCCAGTTGAGCCTTGCTCACAGTGCTTGTGAGCGAGGCTCTAGAACCAGGGAGCTTATTAGGAAAGGCAGTAGGAGCAGTGCTTCAGAACATGGACTCAGGAGCTAGTCTGCCTGAGTGTGAATGCTATCTCTCTATTCATCAGCCATGTGACTTTGGGCAAGTTCCTTATACTATACAACTCTTAATAGCCAATCAGTCCCCACAACTTAAAAAAAAGTCCTTATTCCTGGGATGTTGTTAGGATTAGAAGAGCTAATATTGTAATTATGTGCTCAAAAGAGGCACTCAATTAACATCAACTTTATTATTATGCCAAAGTGTAGACCAATAAGTTTCTAGATATACCGTCCCAGGGCATAATCATGACTTAACATGTGCAAAGTACTTTGAATAGGGCCCGACATGTAATAACATTTTTGTATTAATTTGTTGTTATGAGCCATTTAAAAGTTTTAAATGAAAGAGTGATCAGGTTTGCACTTTAGAAGGAACCATGCCAACAGTGAGAGGGAGAGATTGGGGAGTGAGGTGGGGGTCAAATCAGGAGAGAATACTTGGTAGGTGTAGGAGCACAAGTAGGAGTCCGGACTTACTCATGTGACAGAACTGGGAGTGCTGGCTGCCTGACTGGACGCAGCTTAGGAGCGAGAGGGAGGAGCTGAAGACATTTATCACAGATTCTTTTTTTCATGCAGCTGCACTCAAATACTACATCTCTTTTGGTTTATGGGTAAACTCAAGAAAGTAGTAAGAAAGTCAAAGCATGTATTTCTAAGAAATTCACAAAATCAGCTACAAAATGAGCAAAAGCCTTATCTTTATCAACAGTCTCTCTGCATCCAGCAACCTCAGTGACCAGAATTAACTGACCCCTTTCTTATTAAGCCATCAAACTTCTCTCTCCCCTTCAAAATTATTTATACTTTAGTATCACTAACACATGCAGGCAGTCTTTGAAGATCCAGACATGAGAAGTCTTGTGGAATAATTCTTTGAACATCTTTCTTTTAATATGAACTTGCTGGATAACTGATTTAGTGTTCATTCTGAGAAAACTCTGTACAACAAAGTCAAGTGGTAAAATCTTTATGCTCCCTCTATTGAAATGTGAACGCTTTTGAGGATGTTTCAGATTTTTTGGTGTATAATCTTCCCTAGGATTAGGCAAATATTTATCCTTAAAGTGTAATTAAGTTTTCTAAAAACCACACAGAGGGAGAAACATACCCTAACCTTAAAGAACTGCCAACATGCCCTCTTTATTATGTAAAAGACAAAAATTAATATTTGGCTAAATAGGTAACCATGTAACTACGGAAGCCCTGTTTTCAACTTTTTATGCATAGAAGCCTTTTCATATGTATTTGGATTCCTTTGTGTTTTAGAGACTTTAGATAATAGGGTAACAATTTACACAATAAATCTGGGTTTATGGAGAGTAAAATAACTGTATTCACAAGTGAAATTTAAGTTCTCAGTTCACTTAATTTAATAAACATTTATTGAGTACCTTGTAGGTGCCATACACTGGGATATAAAAATGAACAAAGACAGATACAGTACATTTTTTCAAGGAACTTCAAATTTAGTGGGAAAGATGGATGTTAATCAAGTAATCATTTAAAATGTAATATCATGTGCAACTGACAAGGGATTAAGTTCAAAAATATACAAACAGCTGATATAGCTCAATATGAAAAAAACAACCCAGTCAAAAAATGGGCAGAAGACATAAATAGACATTTCTCCAAAGGCATATAGATGGCCAACAGACACATGAAAAGATGCTCAACATCGCTAATTAATAGAGAAATGCAAATCAAAACCACAATGAGGTATGACCTCACACCAGTCAGAAAGGCCATCATCAAAAAGTCTACAAATAATAAATGCTGGAGAGGGTGTGGAGAAAAGGGAACCCTCCAACAGTATTGGTGGGAATGTAAATTGGTGCAGTCACTATGAAGAACAGTATGGAGGTTCCTTAAAAAAAACTAAAAATAGAGTTACCATATGATCCAGCAATCTCACTCATGGGCATATATCTGGAGAAAACTCTAATTCAAAAAGATACATACACCCCAATGTTCACAGCAGCACTATTTACAATAGCCAAGACATGGAAGCAACCTAAATCGACAGATGAATGGATAAAGAAGATATGGTGTGTGTGTGTGTGTGTGTGTGTGTGTGTGTGTTTACTGATATATAATGGAATATTACTCAGACATCAAAAAGAATGAAGTAATGGCATTTGCAGCAACATGGATGGACGTAGAGATTATCACACTAAGTGAAGTAAGTCAGATAGAGAAAGACAAATATCATATCACTTATACATGGAATCTAAAAAAATGATACAAATGAACTTATTTACAAAACAGAAATAGACTCACAGACACAGAAAACAAACTTATAGTTATCAAAGGCGATGGGGGTGGGGATACAGATACACGCTACTATATATAAAATAGATAAACCAGGATCTACTGTATAGCACAGGGAACCATATTCAGTATCTTGTAATTACCTATGATGGAAAAGAATCTGAAAAAGAATATATATATATATATATATATATATATATATATATATATATATATGTATGTATATAACTCAATTACTATGCTGTACTCCTAAAACTAACACAACATTGTAAATCAACTATACTTCAATTTAAAAAGATGTAATATCATAGCTATGCTGAGAACTATGAAAGACAGGAACCTGAAGCCACAAATACTTATAATAGAGGAATCCGACCTAGTCTGGGAGAATGAAGGGGGGTGTGAAGAGAAAGTTAGCTTCAGGCAGATTGAGAGCATATGCAGAAGTCCCATGTCCAAAGGAAATCCAGGACATTTGGGAGACTGAAAGAAGGCCAGAGTAGCAGGAAGGCAAAAGGAGTGGGAAAGGAGAATAAAATGATGAAAGAGTGATGAGCAGGGACCAAACTGTGCTGCACTCTGCTGGGAGAATTAAGAATTATTGTCCAATGATTTTGTTTATTCAGTTGATTAGGTGCCTAAATAAATAGTTTAGTTAAGGTAGATGAAATAACTGCATATTTAATCACAAGGAAATGAGTTCATGTTTCATAGAAATGCAGTTTTTAATGGCCCTAAAAGCAGTACCTGAGCAGAGAGGACTATGCAGCAGGACAGGGTGTAATGAGGTTACAGGACTTTCACCTAAAGGTACTGGAGAAAATTTCTAACGCGCTGACACCCAGAGGACAGTGCCATGAAATTACTTCTACTTCCCAGGAAACACGAGGCTAGGCTCTGTTAAGGTAAAATCCTGAAGAAGGAAACATTCACCTCTATAGCCTTTTTTTGGTGAACATTCTTCTCTTTGAGAAACCACTCTCTGGTCTAACATAAACTATCCCCACCTCCAGGCCCTCTTGAGTGCCTCTCCATCCTGATGCAGCCCTGCAAAAACAAACTCACACTCCATTCATCTAGCCATTCCATCCCTCTCCATCTTCCACCTGCAGATGCCCAGGGCTTATTAACTCCATCTACCATTCCCACTATTCAATCAACTATATCTGTATTTTCCAAGGAAAGGGAAGGGTGGGTTCTTACTCTCATGAGTTTGGAGAAGAAGCCTTACCTTCAAGAAAAGTAGCAGTGTTGGGCTTCCCTGGTGGCGTAGTGGTTGGGAGTCCACCTGCCAATGCAGGGGACACGCGTTCGAGCCCTGGTCAGGGAGGATCCCACATGCCGCGGAGCAACTAGGCCCGTGGGCCACAACTACTGAGCCTGAGAGCCACAACTACTGAAGCCTATGCACCTAGAGCCCGTGCTCCGCAACAGGAGACACCACCACAGTGAGAAGCCTGTGCACCACAACGAAGAGTGGCCCCCGCTCACCGCAACTAGAGAAAGCCCACACGCAGCAATGAAGACCCAACACAGCCAAAAAATAAATAAATTTAAAAAAAAAAGAAAAGTATCAGTGTTTAAAAAAAAGAGTGATACATTAAATCAATCAGAGTGCCAAGGAAGAAAATACTAGTATGGGCCAAAGCTAAGAGAACTTTGAAGAACGGAAACTTGAGTTAAGCCTTAGGCTTAGAGAAGGAGACTGAACACTCTGGGTCATTCTAGAGTAAGTAACCCAGGCATGAAAACACAGAATAAAGGAATGATGCATGTCAGGCTTGGAATAAAGCTTGAAATACTAGGGAAAATTTAAAAACTATCATGACTGTAACAGAGCATTTAGTGAGTAGTGATAACAGAGAGTAGTGATAACAATAAAATAAGGAGAGCAAGATCTTAATGAGCCCCAAGCACTACAGTGAGGAGTTTGGTCTTTTCCCCTGTTGAGATCCACAGGGAGTAACTTGATGAGAGCTGTATTTTAATAAACTACAATAATGAACCTTGTAGTGTTTATCCACGCATTCAACACATATTTATTCAATTCCTATAATGCCACCAAACACAGCGCTAGGAGCTAGGAGGATACACAATAACCCAGTAAGGAGGATATTCATTAACGTAAGCATTGAAAAGTCTGATGTAGTGATAGAAAGGAGGTAACCAAGAGACTGTGAAATTTTTATCATAGATTAAATCATAGAGTCAAAAGAGGGGAATTAAAGGTGACTCCACTGTTGGAACTCTGAAATGATGAAACTATTGTATCAAGCAGAAAACTGGGTCATATTTGGGAGAAAAGTGATTAATCTCATCTATAAAAGTTGAGCTTCAGGTGATGAGTGATTTCATCAAGTGGGGAGGTCCCACTGACAAATATAGGACCTGATAATCCTCTCTTTTCCTCATTATTTTTGGTTGACAACGCATAATGCTGGTATGTGGGACACATACTATTACACTAGTCGTTGGAGGGGATATTTTTGATTTAGGGGAAGCCTTTGCATCAATGTTCTGCCTGCGTGTTCATGTTAATGAGATTTAATAGAGAAGGTACCTAATGGGAGGATTGCAGAATGTGTGAAAATCAAAGATATTTAGGAAAGAACATTTTAATTTACTCTTAAATATATGTGAAGTATGTTTATGTGTTTATGCCTATATAATCACATATATGCATATACGTAAATAAATGTGTCTGCATACACACACACAAAATATATATATTCATGTTTGTATACATTTCTTTCAACAGAGATGTAGATGGTGGACCTTTTCAGAATCAAGCAGTGGAAGAGACCCAAACATTTATTCAAGACTCCATCCAAATAAACCATCAATAATTCCACATATACTTTTAAAAGGTATTTTTACATACTTTTTCACTATTTAAGGCAAGTCATAAATATGGGTTTTTATGAGCAACTAGAAATTAAAATTATAATATATACAAAGCCACAAAAGAGGAAATGACTCATCTAAGAACTGCAGACTTTCTAACCACCATTTACCTAAACTATCTTGCATAGCAAGATAAATCTAACACAGAAGTTATAAAAATGAATTCAAATTCAGCCTTAAAAGTAAAATTAAAAATACATTACAAAATGTAAATCAGACAGCATTATTTTATGCTAAAATTGCCTTTCCCTCCAAGGATTTTTAAGCACTCAAAACCCTGATTTTAGCAGTCATGCTCTAATTTCAATTGTGTGAGAATTATTCTATCTTCATGAACACAAAAACAGAAGAATAAAGAATAAATGACCTGTCCCTGGTTTAAACAGTACATCAGAAGCTGAACAAATAAAGGGATTCATACCTGTAAATACTAAGTACTTCTAATAAACCAAACTGGCTAAAAGACACTGAAAGGGCAGTTTTGAAAAATCCTCTGGGGGTCAGGTATCAAATGGATGCCATGAAACAGAACTGCATATGTTTTTACTTACCCATCTTGACAGCAATATCCCTATTTTCTGTTCTGGCAGTACAAACAAAATATTTTCTCTAGCTTCAGCCACATTTATCAAGGAATAAAGAGGCAAATATTACTGCTATCTACTTTAACCTAATTCTTCAATTTCTATTCAGGACTTCCTGAAAAATTCATGTACTTATTTTCAGGCACTTGATGGAATAGTAAATATGTATCAAAATAATTTCCTCTTCTGAAATCACAGTAAATGCACTGAGAAATTTCTTCTCCTGGAAGGTAGAAAAAGTTCCTAGAAGAAGGTGGCTTTCTATAGCACATACAATGTTACAAATTACAAATATTGGTTAGGCAACCACATTCTAAAACAGTAGGTCTAGCCTTTCCTGAAACTCAGTTAAAATTCAATAGAAGAAACAGATATACAAACAAACCAAAGACAAAAACTCTCAAGCACATGGAAAATGAAAGAGGGCTGAAATCATTTATTCCTCTCCTCTTTTTTTAAAATATGCAAGTTGGCTGCACCTAACAGATTTTAACATGTGTGAATCTTTTGACCCAGCAAATCTGAAATTCTATCCAGCAGAAGGAATTGCAAAACTGCATAAGGACATACGTATGAACATGGTCACTGAAACATAATTTGTAATAGCAAAAAAAAAAAAAATGACAGACAATGTAAGTGTTGAACAATAAATAAATGACTTAAAAACTATAATACATTTAAACTGTGGAATGCTGGGCATGGATTACAAATAATGAGTTAGATTTGTGATGCTATAGATAAAGTTCATGATGGATCTCAGATTGGAAACATGGAGTTACAGAAAACCCAAGTTCTGGATTTAAAAAACCCAAAATACACCCAGGTACATACTTATGTGTTTTTATGAGAATTAAAAATTATAGAAAGAAACACATTTAAATGTTAAGATTGTTCATCTTGTGGGAGTAGGATAACGGGACATTATTTTAGCAAGAAAACCTCTTACATTTCTTTTATACAATTCAGTATTTTAATTGTTTTGAAATGTCATGTACGAACAAGGAAGCAAAAAAATATGTTGATTAAATGCCAGAGACTGTCAGGGAAGTAGTTGCTATTTGCTCCTAGATGATAATCAAGGTCTACAACCATCTGAAAATTGAGGTAAACACCTTGCCTACTGCCCTAGTACCCTGAGACATCAAAGCTGGGGCCCCTCCCAACCCACGCTATGAGTCTGTTATTTTGCATCCATTCACTGACTACAATTCCCAGCACATGGCAATGGCAGGGAGAACAAACATGGATAGAGAGGGAATGGACAGGGTCATAGGACATTTTGGAAGGCTGAGATCCTCTCCTGATAAAGACATGCAAGTGAGGGGAGTCAAGAAGAACTCTGGGAGCAGTAACGTCTGGAAGTTGTAGTTTTACATGTTCTGTCACCAAAGACAATCTCAAATCTGACTTAGGATGGCTAGGATATGTCTAGTCTTCCTCAGAGTCAGATAAGAAGGAAATAGGAGCAGATGTCTTACTTCTGCCTAGAAAGGTCCTGGTAGATTAATAACCACTGGGTAATGGACAATAGGTGAGAGGCTATACACAGAGACACGAAGGACACAACACACAGAGAAGAGAGAAGGCAATGTAAAGAGAGTGGCAGAGATTAGAGCAATACAGCCACAAACCCAGGAATGCTGACGACCAGCAGAAGCTGGAGGTGGCAAAGGCCAGAATGTCTCCTAGAGCCTCTGGAGAGGGCGCAGCGCTGTAAACACCTTGATTTCAGACTCCTGGCTCCAGAATTGTGAGAGATGACGTTTCTGTTGTTTTAAGCCACCAAGTTTGTGGTAATTTATTTGTTCTGGCAACCCTAGGGAACTAATCCAACATTTTATCCTTTTCATGCCCTTCCTTTCATTCAAAGGTTATGAGTAATGATCATCACCCTCACCAAGTACTATTTGTATGTCAGAAATAGTGATAAATTGTTTTACAGTCTTTTTATCATTTAACCTTCCTAACAACCCTGCGAGGATGACATTATTATTAACTCGTCATAGAGGAAGAAACTGACAACTAGAATTCAGACCCAAGTCAGTCTGATTTCAGTCTATCATCCTCCACTAAAAATACTAAAGAATAAGGGAGAGTATAAAGTAAATGAATACTTCCTTACCTGCACATGCATTAATAAAGTCTCTGGAAGGAGGGGGGAGAAGGGGGAGACGGAAGGCAAGGTGAGAGGGTATCTTCCATTCTATTACATTATTAAAAATTTCTGAACCCTGTTAATGTATTGTATTGATATATTAAAAAATAACCAAAGAAAATAGCAGTTGCCTAGTGAAAAAAAAGTTAAATCCCAAACGAATAACAAGAAATTAACAAAAATATAAATTTATGAGCAAAAGAAACAATTCTGAGAATAGAACTAAAATCATACTGGACTTACAAAACAAGGAAACAGGTCCAGAAGGTATTAGGTGACTAACGGAGTAGTGCTGACTTTTTGTAGTTATTTAAATAAAGTCAACTCTTTCCTACAATGTGTCCTAATTCCCTGCCTCTGCTCCATTCAGAAGTATCTGCTGACAATACGCCAAGAGTGGACAACCGTGACTAAACACCCCAGTGTTCAATGCACAGGTCTCTCCCTCAGGCATGTCTCTCCTGTCCTTTTGCTGTAATTCTTAAAAGTTTACGAACGTAGCCTGAGAGAGTGTAGAAATTAGGGGTCTCAAAGCATAGATTATGAAATTATTATCAAGGGAGTTATAAATCTGTATTCTTTGGATGTTAATTAAGAAAATTGAAATTTTCTGTCGTAAATGATTTTCATTTAGACTTAGAATTAGGAGAAGGGAATATTTATGATCTCTGATAGCTATTCCTGACCCTACAATTCTAAAATTTTAGTGCCTTTCACTGTAATCCTGCTATCTGAAATGCGTAAGCTACAAAAATGCCAACAAATAGGATTCTTATTGTTATATTCCTCTTCCCAGGATTCTTCCTTACTAAGCACTTCATTTTTCATTAAAAAAGAATTTCTCTAATAATTTTCAAAAGAACAAGAAAATAAATTTTTATCAAAATAGTGACTCAGTTTTTCATTATTATCAATTAGCATTTTATCAAAACTTTACAACTACTCAATACGCCACCAATCATAGCCAGTACTTCATCTTTTCCAGAGACACATGCAAACCCCAAAAGATAATTGAGTAGATTAGAGTGAACACCAATAAAATCTAGGTCAAACTGAATAACCTTCAAACAGCAGCAACCATGGTGCATACTAAATGCACCAACCATGAACAAGATGTTTTGATGAAGCCAAAGCCAATTCAGGGACTTCTGAGAATGATGTATTTCCATATGGTGACTTTTGTATGACTTTCTTTTTTCAGTATATTTACTTGCAAATGTAACTCTTATTTCACTATTTTCAATACAGTATTTAAAATGACAAACTGATTACTGATCATTAATCTTTGATTGACTTGCCCTATTATTGACTCACTGAAATGAAACATTAGATACAGAAACTGCCTGGGGTAGAAAATTGTGGCTAAGGTACAGTCAACAAACCTAAACCTTCAAATAACCAGGATTTTAATATTAGGAATCACAAACGGAACTGAGAAAAAGCAGAATCAGCAAATAAATTGAGCCTATACTACCCAGGGCTTTTCTCATAGCGGCGCCAGTTGTTTTCAGGATCATTTACATCTAATTCTATGGAGCAGTGAGGGTATGTTTTCAGCACCCTCAGGATGGCAAGGGCTTCAGTGAAGTGTTTATCTCATGGCTGTTCCTCCCGTGAATTCTCAGGAGGACCCTGAACCAAAGGTGCTCTTACAAAAACGGTTTTACCATGTGTACAAATTTTTCCCCACAAATTCATTGATCCCCTGAAAAAAAATATTCTACAAGTACTTACTGTGGACTAAGGTATTAGTGAAGATAAACAATTAGGTGCCTGTCTTGCAGAGTGGGTCCCCCAGTTAGGGACATGGTGGGATTTGCTAAGTGGTGGCGATGTGTGAAGCCAGGGGCCTACAGGGGACAGGGTAGCTGATTTGTTCTGGAGAGTTCAGAAATTTTCACAGATGTCTTAGACAGAAAGGCCATTCTTTTAAAGGTTTTAGAAGTAATTTGGCTTTTTGCTTTCGGATGAGGTATTTCATAATTTACCCTGTATTATTGAGGTGACTGCCAGCTATCAGGTAAATTTGAAAGTCGGAACGCTAGGAATTGATCCTATGAGTTCCTACATTTTTGAAATAGTATTTTCATATTTAATATGTTTTCCTAAGCTTCTAGCTCTCATTATACTTGTAGGTTTTAAAAAAGAAATGATCACTATGGGGCATGTCCCATTATCATAGTTCTTACCCATGCCACACCTTTTCCCCAGTAACCGGTCTGAGTTTTTGTTAGAAAAAGTATTTTTACATAATTATAGACTTGTTAGAAAAACAATAGAGTACCCATATACCTTTCACCCAGATCTCCCTAATGTTAATATCTTACATAAACATAGCACAATTATCAAAATAATTGTATCAAAATAAGAAATCAACATTGGTTTAATACTATTAACTACAAACTTTATTCAGATTTCAACAGTTCTTCCACTGATGTCTTTTTTCTCCTCTGACATCTTGACGTTTTAAAAACTAATTTAGTGAATGACCAGTTATTTGAGAAAGAAAAAGGAATAGGAATTAGAATTGTCAGCTTCTTAAATGAGACATACATGATTAAGAGTATTTTTTGTTTTATGTTTGAAATATAATTGTTCAATGGGATAAGCTTTTTTCAATGTTATTTTATCTGTTACTTATTATATAACCTTGGCTGAACTCTGAAATAATAAATAGATGCACAAAAATACATTTTTCACATCCTCTACTCTCCCATGTTATTTAAAACTAAAGGTAGTTCGTTAAACTGGGGATGGAAGGCTAAGTCCTGTCTGGTAAGGTTTCACAAGAGTGTAGCATCTAGAAGTGCCCCTCCTAGTAGGAGAGCGGTAGCTGCAGACACCCACATTGAGATCCACATCTGCTAAAAACATGAGCTCCTCCACTGTCTAACATCAAAGCGAGGTGATTTGCTACCAGCACCTATGCACATCCCTCTTCTAACTGTGCATTAGCTCTTATCCAATTAGCCAATAGAGGCCAACGCGCTTTGCTTCAAATTACTATCCCTTTGAGGAATTTCAATGTAAAGGGCACATAAGAATTCTAGAAAACCAGGCAGGGAGAGAACGGCCTGGGATGACACCCCCTGCTTGTTTCTTCTTCTGTTCTCCTTTTCAGGCTGGAAGCACTGGCTGGGATCACATTATATTTT